>NC_091884.1:4430540-4437275 GCF_019399895.1 Cardiocondyla obscurior | reverse complement strand
GTCGAAACGATCGCCGAGAGCCCGGCGCACATTTGGCCGAATGTCGGCAACACGCCCGAACGATCTCAAAAAGAGAACCAAAGTTCTTGTAGTAAGCGCGAGGCTATTCTCTCAAAAGCGTTCCAGTGCGAACGACACTTTGTACGCACCGCAGTGCTTCGCCGAGCTCGGTTATACATACGCCGTAACGCTACGGTACGACCAGACCGAGAGCTCGCATGCATCGTGTTGTGCACGAGTCGCCGCAGCGACGACACCTCTTACAGTACCGAACCGAGCGGCCGGGCGGTCGGCGACGCACGGTCTAACGCACGGCGGTATATGGGCGCCGGCGGTGAAATTTCGACGCCGCGCGGACTTAGCCGCTGCGGCGCACGGTAGTTACCTCCGCGTCAAAGATCTCGAGCTCCGTGTTGTTTTACGGCTCGGAGGTACGTACGGACCGCACGAACGGCAGAGTCCTCGAGATACAAAATTTCTTCGTCACGTATTCACCAATTCCTTCGCTATCCGGCCTCGAAACGATCGCCGAGAGCTTGGCGCACATTTGGCCGAATGTCGGCAAGACGCCCGAAAGATCTCAAAAAGAGAACCAAAGTTCTCGTAGTAAGCGCAAAGCTAAATTCTCTCAAAAAGCGTTCTAGTGCGAACGACACTTTTGTACGCACCGCAGTGCTTCGCCGAGCTCGGTTATACATACGCCGTAACGCTACGGTACGACCAGACCGCGAGCTCGCATGCATCGTGTTGTGCACGAGTCGCCGCAGCGACGACACCTCTTACAGTACCGAACCGAGCGGCCGGGCGGTCGGCGACGCACGGTCTAACGCACGGCGGTATATGGGCGCCGGCGGTGAAATTTCGACGCCGCGCGGACTTAGCCGCTGCGGCGCACGGTAGTTACCTCCGCGTCAAAGATCTCGAGCTCCGTGTTGTTTTACGGCTCGGAGGTACGTACGGACCGCACGAACGGCAGAGTCCTCGAGATACAAAATTTCTTCGTCACGTATTCACCAATTCCTTCGCTATCCGGCCTCGAAACGATCGCCGAGAGCTTGGCGCACATTTGGCCGAATGTCGGCAAGACGCCCGAAAGATCTCAAAAAGAGAACCAAAGTTCTCGTAGTAAGCGCGAAGCTAAATTCTCTCAAAAAGCGTTCTAGTGCGAACGACACTTTTGTACGCACCGCAGTGCTTCGCCGAGCTCGGTTATACATACGCCGTAACGCTACGGTACGACCAGACCGAGAGCTCGCATGCATCGTGTTGTGCACGAGTCGCCGCAGCGACGACACCTCTTACAGTACCGAACCGAGCGGCCGGGCGGTCGGCGACGCACGGTCTAACGCACGGCGGTATATGGGCGCCGGCGGTGAAATTTCGACGCCGCGCGGACTTAGCCGCTGCGGCGCACGGTAGTTACCTCCGCGTCAAAGATCTCGAGCTCCGTGTTGTTTTACGGCTCGGAGGTACGTACGGACCGCACGAACGGCAGAGTCCTCGAGATACAAAATTTCTTCGTCACGTATTCACCAATTCCTTCGCTATCCGGCCTCGAAACGATCGCCGAGAGCTTGGCGCACATTTGGCCGAATGTCGGCAAGACGCCCGAAAGATCTCAAAAAGAGAACCAAAGTTCTCGTAGTAAGCGCGAAGCTAAATTCTCTCAAAAAGCGTTCTAGTGCGAACGACACTTTTGTACGCACCGCAGTGCTTCGCCGAGCTCGGTTATACATACGCCGTAACGCTACGGTACGACCAGACCGAGAGCTCGCATGCATCGTGTTGTGCACGAGTCGCCGCAGCGACGACACCTCTTACAGTACCGAACCGAGCGGCCGGGCGGTCGGCGACGCACGGTCTAACGCACGGCGGTATATGGGCGCCGGCGGTGAAATTTCGACGCCGCGCGGACTTAGCCGCTGCGGCGCACGGTAGTTACCTCCGCGTCAAAGATCTCGAGCTCCGTGTTGTTTTACGGCTCGGAGGTACGTACGGACCGCACGAACGGCAGAGTCCTCGAGATACAAAATTTCTTCGTCACGTATTCACCAATTCCTTCGCTATCCGGCCTCGAAACGATCGCCGAGAGCTTGGCGCACATTTGGCCGAATGTCGGCAAGACGCCCGAAAGATCTCAAAAAGAGAACCAAAGTTCTCGTAGTAAGCGCGAAGCTAAATTCTCTCAAAAGCGTTCTAGTGCGAACGACACTTTTGTACGCACCGCAGTGCTTCGCCGAGCTCGGTTATACATACGCCGTAACGCTACGGTACGACCAGACCGAGAGCTCGCATGCACCGTGTTGTGCACGAGTCGCCGCAGCGACGACACCTCTTACAGTACCGAACCGAGCGGCCGGGCGGTCGGCGACGCACGGTCTAACGCACGGCGGTATATGGGCGCCGGCGGTGAAATTTCGACGCCGCGCGGACTTAGCCGCTGCGGCGCACGGTAGTTACCTCCGCGTCAAAGATCTCGAGCTCCGTGTTGTTTTACGGCTCGGAGGTACGTACGGACCGCACGAACGGCAGAGTCCTCGAGATACAAAATTTCTTCGTCACGTATTCACCAATTCCTTCGCTATCCGGCCTCGAAACGATCGCCGAGAGCTTGGCGCACATTTGGCCGAATGTCGGCAAGACGCCCGAAAGATCTCAAAAAGAGAACCAAAGTTCTCGTAGTAAGCGCGAAGCTAAATTCTCTCAAAAGCGTTCTAGTGCGAACGACACTTTTGTACGCACCGCAGTGCTTCGCCGAGCTCGGTTATACATACGCCGTAACGCTACGGTACGACCAGACCGAGAGCTCGCATGCATCGTGTTGTGCACGAGTCGCCGCAGCGACGACACCTCTTACAGTACCGAACCGAGCGGCCGGGCGGTCGGCGACGCACGGTCTAACGCACGGCGGTATATGGGCGCCGGCGGTGAAATTTCGACGCCGCGCGGACTTAGCCGCTGCGGCGCACGGTAGTTACCTCCGCGTCAAAGATCTCGAGCTCCGTGTTGTTTTACGGCTCGGAGGTACGTACGGACCGCACGAACGGCAGAGTCCTCGAGATACAAAATTTCTTCGTCACGTATTCACCAATTCCTTCGCTATCCGGCCTCGAAACGATCGCCGAGAGCTTGGCGCACATTTGGCCGAATGTCGGCAAGACGCCCGAAAGATCTCAAAAAGAGAACCAAAGTTCTCGTAGTAAGCGCGAAGCTAAATTCTCTCAAAAGCGTTCTAGTGCGAACGACACTTTTGTACGCACCGCAGTGCTTCGCCGAGCTCGGTTATACATACGCCGTAACGCTACGGTACGACCAGACCGAGAGCTCGCATGCATCGTGTTGTGCACGAGTCGCCGCAGCGACGACACCTCTTACAGTACCGAACCGAGCGGCCGGGCGGTCGGCGACGCACGGTCTAACGCACGGCGGTATATGGGCGCCGGCGGTGAAATTTCGACGCCGCGCGGACTTAGCCGCTGCGGCGCACGGTAGTTACCTCCGCGTCAAAGATCTCGAGCTCCGTGTTGTTTTACGGCTCGGAGGTACGTACGGACCGCACGAACGGCAGAGTCCTCGAGATACAAAATTTCTTCGTCACGTATTCACCAATTCCTTCGCTATCCGGCCTCGAAACGATCGCCGAGAGCTTGGCGCACATTTGGCCGAATGTCGGCAAGACGCCCGAAAGATCTCAAAAAGAGAACCAAAGTTCTCGTAGTAAGCGCGAAGCTAAATTCTCTCAAAAAGCGTTCTAGTGCGAACGACACTTTTGTACGCACCGCAGTGCTTCGCCGAGCTCGGTTATACATACGCCGTAACGCTACGGTACGACCAGACCGAGAGCTCGCATGCATCGTGTTGTGCACGAGTCGCCGCAGCGACGACACCTCTTACAGTACCGAACCGAGCGGCCGGGCGGTCGGCGACGCACGGTCTAACGCACGGCGGTATATGGGCGCCGGCGGTGAAATTTCGACGCCGCGCGGACTTAGCCGCTGCGGCGCACGGTAGTTACCTCCGCGTCAAAGATCTCGAGCTCCGTGTTGTTTTACGGCTCGGAGGTACGTACGGACCGCACGAACGGCAGAGTCCTCGAGATACAAAATTTCTTCGTCACGTATTCACCAATTCCTTCGCTATCCGGCCTCGAAACGATCGCCGAGAGCTTGGCGCACATTTGGCCGAATGTCGGCAAGACGCCCGAAAGATCTCAAAAAGAGAACCAAAGTTCTCGTAGTAAGCGCGAAGCTAAATTCTCTCAAAAAGCGTTCTAGTGCGAACGACACTTTTGTACGCACCGCAGTGCTTCGCCGAGCTCGGTTATACATACGCCGTAACGCTACGGTACGACCAGACCGAGAGCTCGCATGCACCGTGTTGTGCACGAGTCGCCGCAGCGACGACACCTCTTACAGTACCGAACCGAGCGGCCGGGCGGTCGGCGACGCACGGTCTAACGCACGGCGGTATATGGGCGCCGGCGGTGAAATTTCGACGCCGCGCGGACTTAGCCGCTGCGGCGCACGGTAGTTACCTCCGCGTCAAAGATCTCGAGCTCCGTGTTGTTTTACGGCTCGGAGGTACGTACGGACCGCACGAACGGCAGAGTCCTCGAGATACAAAATTTCTTCGTCACGTATTCACCAATTCCTTCGCTATCCGGCCTCGAAACGATCGCCGAGAGCTTGGCGCACATTTGGCCGAATGTCGGCAAGACGCCCGAAAGATCTCAAAAAGAGAACCAAAGTTCTCGTAGTAAGCGCGAAGCTAAATTCTCTCAAAAAGCGTTCTAGTGCGAACGACACTTTTGTACGCACCGCAGTGCTTCGCCGAGCTCGGTTATACATACGCCGTAACGCTACGGTACGACCAGACCGAGAGCTCGCATGCACCGTGTTGTGCACGAGTCGCCGCAGCGACGACACCTCTTACAGTACCGAACCGAGCGGCCGGGCGGTCGGCGACGCACGGTCTAACGCACGGCGGTATATGGGCGCCGGCGGTGAAATTTCGACGCCGCGCGGACTTAGCCGCAGCGAAGTCCGCGAGCCTCGTGTTGCTTTTACCACGTAGTTACTTCCGAGCGGTCCGACCGTCAAAGTTCGCGAGCCTCGTGTTGCTTTTACCACGTAGTTACTTCCGAGCGGTTTGATCGGCAAAGTACGCGAGCCTCGTGTTGCTTTTACCACGTAGTTACTTCCGAGCGGTCCGACCGTCAAAGTCCGCGAGCCTCGTGTTGCTTTCGGCTCGGAGTTACTTCCGCGCGGTCCTAGCGGCAAAGTACGCGAGCCTCGTGTTGCTTTCGGGTCGGAGTTACTTCCGCGCGGTCCGATCGGCAAAGTACGCGAGCCTCGTGTTGCTTTCGGCTTTGAGTTACTTCCGCGCGGTCCTAGCGGCAAAGTACGCGAGCCTCGTGTTGCTTTCGGCTCGGAGTTACTTCCGCGCGGTCCTAGCGGCAAAGTACGCGAGCCTCGTGTTGCTTTCGGCTCGGAGTTACTTCCGCGCGGTCCGATCGGCAAAGTACGCGAGCCTCGTGTTGCTTTCGGCTCGGAGTTACTTCCGCGCGGTCCTAGCGGCAAAGTACGCGAGCCTCGTGTTGCTTTCGGCTCGGAGTTACTTCCGCGCGGTCCTAGCGGCAAAGTACACGAGCCTCGTGTTGCTTTCGGCTCGGAGTTACTTCCGCGCGGTCCTAGCGACAAAGTACGCGAGCCTCGTGTTGCTTTCGGCTCGGAGTTACTTCCGCGCGGTCCGATCGGCAAAGTACGCGAGCCTCGTGTTGCTTTCGGCTCGGAGTTACTTCCGAGCGGTCCGACCGTCAAAGTCCGCGAGCCTCGTGTTGCTTTCGGCTCGGAGTTACTTCCGCGCGGTCCTAGCGGCAAAGTACGCGAGCCTCGTGTTGCTTTCGGGTCGGAGTTACTTCCGCGCGGTCCGATCGGCAAAGTACGCGAGCCTCGTGTTGCTTTCGGCTCGGAGTTACTTCCGCGCGGTCCTAGCGGCAAAGTACGCGAGCCTCGTGTTGCTTTCGGGTCGGAGTTACTTCCGCGCGGTCCGATCGGCAAAGTACGCGAGCCTCGTGTTGCTTTCGGCTTTGAGTTACTTCCGCGCGGTCCTAGCGGCAAAGTACGCGAGCCTCGTGTTGCTTTCGGCTCGGAGTTACTTCCGCGCGGTCCTAGCGGCAAAGTACGCGAGCCTCGTGTTGCTTTCGGCTCGGAGTTACTTCCGCGCGGTCCGATCGGCAAAGTACGCGAGCCTCGTGTTGCTTTCGGCTCGGAGTTACTTCCGCGCGGTCCTAGCGGCAAAGTACGCGAGCCTCGTGTTGCTTTCGGCTTGTAGCTACTTTCGAGCGGTTCGGACAACAAAGTCCGCGAGCCCTGTGTTACTACTGCTCGGGGCTGCTTCCGAACGTTTCGGGCAATCAACCTTTTGTTCTCCGTATTGTTTTTTTAAGCTATCTTAGCTATTTTCTCGTAAAAGTTAAATTTTCGCGTTTTGTGCTGTTTTTTCGAGCTCTCTGCTGGCGATCGTCTATGTTCTTAAATCTCGTGTTATTTTCTTGAGCTCTTCGTAATTTCGGCCGACGAGCGGCTAAGTTTACGAGTTTTGTGTTGCTTTCTGCACGTAGTTACTTCCGAGCGGTCCGACCGTCAAAGTACGCGAGCCTCGTGTTGCTTTCGGCTCGGAGTTACTTCCGCGCGGTCCTAGCGACAAAGTACGCGAGCCTCGTGTTGCTTTCGG
>NC_091884.1:4423040-4425540 GCF_019399895.1 Cardiocondyla obscurior | reverse complement strand
GCGGCCCATCCTCCCTCGGTCGACAACCAGGGCCGACCTTCACTTTCATTACGCCTTTAGGTATCGCTGATCCCAATGACTCGCGTACATGTTAGACTCCTTGGTCCGTGTTTCAAGACGGGTCCTAAGAGTACCCAAAGCAGTAGCGGCGCCGACCGGTATCGGTCCCCGAGTTGCCCCGGGAACGTTTGCAGGCCTGTCGAAGGTTAACCGTACGACCAACAGCGGGCCAGGACCGGTGACGGCGCTAGGTCCGTAAGCCTCCGTGTACCGTGGCGCGCGCTTGCGACGGCCTCGACGCACTCCCGCGTGTGTGAGAGCTGCGGCCTGATACCTTGCGTGTACCGCCGGGCAGCCGGCCGGGCGACCGAGGGTTTGACGGCGTGCCGTGTTACCGGCGACGCGTCAGACACCGCACCCGGGCCGTAGACCGACACCCAGCGGGTCGCGACGTTCTACTAGGGGAGAAGTGCACGACGACGAAAACGCCGGACATCGGCGCGCGGCAGCGTGCCCGCGCGCGAGCCGTGAGGCCCCGCGGGGCATCGCCCACCGACGCGAAGCCAGCGTCGCTGACGATGAATCTCCCCGTTCGATCTTTTGGGTTTCTTAGGTTTACCCCTGAACGGTTTCACGTACTCTTGAACTCTCTCTTCAAAGTTCTTTTCAACTTTCCCTCACGGTACTTGTTCGCTATCGGTCTCGTGGTCGTATTTAGCCTTAGATGGAGTTTACCACCCACTTAGAGCTGCACTCTCAAGCAACCCGACTCTAAGGAGAGATCCTCCCGAGACGCGCACCGGTCGCTACGGGCCTGGCACCCTCTGCGGGTAAGTGGCCCCATTCAAGATGGACTTGGACGCGACGCGGCACCTCGGGATAAGCGGACCCTCCCAAACACCACATTTCCCTGCGGCGGAACCGCGGGATTCGGTGCTGGGCTCTTTCCTGTTCGCTCGCCGCTACTAAGGAAATCCTGGTTAGTTTCTTTTCCTCCGCTTAATAATATGCTTAAATTCAGCGGGTGATCTCGCCTGCTCTGAGGTCGTCAAAAGAAATTGTCGTGAGGCTGTACTATATATATATAATACGAAGAAGGCGAGACGACGACGACGACGACGCGAGAGAAAAGAGAAACGCAACGCGGCGAAACGCCGCGCGCGAGCGCTTGGTTAGACTACGCCGCGTGCCCCGGTCAAGAGCTGCTACCATACATAGCGCTTTCGTGGACTCGGGAACACGCGCGGTCGACCCGCGCGCGATCTCTCACCTCGCACACACTTTTGCTGCGCAGGGGGCGATCGGTGCACGCAAAATATTTGAAAGAAGAGACGAAGGGAAAATGAGAAAACGAACGAGGCAGAGAGAACAACCGCGAGAGCGTGGTGGTCTTTCGTCGACGTTGCGTCAACCGCGCCGCGATCCGCGCGTCCGCGCGCGCCAACCAACCGACCACGACGACAACTGGCCAGCCAGCCCGACGCGAACGTCGGAGGCCGGTTTGCGCGTCGTGGTGGCGTCGGCAACGCGACTGCGGCGGCGGCCGGCAGCAGCTGCAGCGGCGACGACCACTCTCTCTCTCTTATAATACGGTCAGGTTCTCTCGTATCTTTGCTTCGTCGTATATATCTCTAAAATCCCTCCTCTCGAGTTTCCTTTGCGTTGGCGGCGGTAAAGCGACGATATGCGCTCTGTGCAGAAGGAGAACGAGGAGGCGCGCGATTATCTCGCGGCCTCTATTCTCCTCTCCGATCTTCATTCGAAGAAGGAGAGGAAAACTCAAACTCGGTTCTCCGCGCTCCTTATGAACTACTTCTCCGTGGATCAGCCTTTGATCCCGCGCGCGCCGCAAGCGGCACACAGGCCACCTTCCGGGAGTACAAGCGCGAACGAATTGTCGGCTTGTTTCACTCCGGGCGGCGGCGCGCGAGAGGCAGATCTACTCTTTTTCGTTCGGCGCGTATATACGTATAACGTATAAACTCCTTGCAAGAGCTCGCCACGTTTATCACCACCGCGCACGTCCTTCCCTCCCGTGCGTGTGTGCGTGCGTGCGTCTCTCTGCGATTCTCGATCGCATCTTTCGGTCGGTCGTCGTTCATTCGTTCGACCCTCAAACCTCGTTATTTCGGACGACGCCCAACGGGGGCGAGAGTACGCCGCCGTTCCGCGAGTATAGAGAGCGCGCGCAGAGAGCGCGAGAGCCTTCGTAAAACCCTGATGGAATCCAGCAACTCGCCGCGTGGATAGCGTGCGTAGTGTGCCTGATACCCCGGGGAAGGCGTCATCGACGACTCCTCGCTTCTCTTCTCTTTCTCGTGGATGCGGGTATAACTCTCTCGCCGGCCGCCGCGATCGGGCGAACGTCCAACGAATCGCTCGTACGCGGCCGTCGAAACGGCGCGCGCAAGCAGTTTGTCTTCGATAAAACGACCCTCAGCCAGGCGTGGTCCGGGAATTGTATCCGTGGACCGCAATGTGCGTTCGAAATGTCGATGTT
>NC_091884.1:4408040-4418040 GCF_019399895.1 Cardiocondyla obscurior | reverse complement strand
AAAATTTCTTCGTCAAGTATTCACCAATTCCTTCGCTATCCGGCCTCGAAACGATCGCCGAGAGCTTGGCGCACATTTGGCCGAATGTCGGCAAGACGCCCGAAAGATCTCAAAAAGAGAACCAAAGTTCTCGTAGTAAGCGCGAAGCTAAATTCTCTCAAAAAGCGTTCTAGTGCGAACGACACTTTTGTACGCACCGCAGTGCTTCGCCGAGCTCGGTTATACATACGCCGTAACGCTACGGTACGACCAGACCGAGAGCTCGCATGCACCGTGTTGTGCACGAGTCGCCGCAGCGACGACACCTCTTACAGTACCGAACCGAGCGGCCGGGCGGTCGGCGACGCACGGTCTAACGCACGGCGGTATATGGGCGCCGGCGGTGAAATTTCGACGCCGCGCGGACTTAGCCGCTGCGGCGCACGGTAGTTACCTCCGCGTCAAAGATCTCGAGCTCCGTGTTGTTTTACGGCTCGGAGGTACGTACGGACCGCACGAACGGCAGAGTCCTCGAGATACAAAATTTCTTCGTCACGTATTCACCAATTCCTTCGCTATCCGGCCTCGAAACGATCGCCGAGAGCTTGGCGCACATTTGGCCGAATGTCGGCAAGACGCCCGAAAGATCTCAAAAGAGAACCAAAGTTCTCGTAGTAAGCGCGAAGCTAAATTCTCTCAAAAAGCGTTCTAGTGCGAACGACACTTTTGTACGCACCGCAGTGCTTCGCCGAGCTCGGTTATACATACGCCGTAACGCTACGGTACGACCAGACCGAGAGCTCGCATGCATCGTGTTGTGCACGAGTCGCCGCAGCGACGACACCTCTTACAGTACCGAACCGAGCGGCCGGGCGGTCGGCGACGCACGGTCTAACGCACGGCGGTATATGGGCGCCGGCGGTGAAATTTCGACGCCGCGCGGACTTAGCCGCTGCGGCGCACGGTAGTTACCTCCGCGTCAAAGATCTCGAGCTCCGTGTTGTTTTACGGCTCGGAGGTACGTACGGACCGCACGAACGGCAGAGTCCTCGAGATACAAAATTTCTTCGTCACGTATTCACCAATTCCTTCGCTATCCGGCCTCGAAACGATCGCCGAGAGCTTGGCGCACATTTGGCCGAATGTCGGCAAGACGCCCGAAAGATCTCAAAAAGAGAACCAAAGTTCTCGTAGTAAGCGCGAAGCTAAATTCTCTCAAAAAGCGTTCTAGTGCGAACGACACTTTTGTACGCACCGCAGTGCTTCGCCGAGCTCGGTTATACATACGCCGTAACGCTACGGTACGACCAGACCGAGAGCTCGCATGCATCGTGTTGTGCACGAGTCGCCGCAGCGACGACACCTCTTACAGTACCGAACCGAGCGGCCGGGCGGTCGGCGACGCACGGTCTAACGCACGGCGGTATATGGGCGCCGGCGGTGAAATTTCGACGCCGCGCGGACTTAGCCGCTGCGGCGCACGGTAGTTACCTCCGCGTCAAAGATCTCGAGCTCCGTGTTGTTTTACGGCTCGGAGGTACGTACGGACCGCACGAACGGCAGAGTCCTCGAGATACAAAATTTCTTCGTCACGTATTCACCAATTCCTTCGCTATCCGGCCTCGAAACGATCGCCGAGAGCTTGGCGCACATTTGGCCGAATGTCGGCAAGACGCCCGAAAGATCTCAAAAAGAGAACCAAAGTTCTCGTAGTAAGCGCGAAGCTAAATTTTCTCAAAAAGCGTTCTAGTGCGAACGACACTTTTGTACGCACCGCAGTGCTTCGCCGAGCTCGGTTATACATACGCCGTAACGCTACGGTACGACCAGACCGAGAGCTCGCATGCATCGTGTTGTGCACGAGTCGCCGCAGCGACGACACCTCTTACAGTACCGAACCGAGCGGCCGGGCGGTCGGCGACGCACGGTCTAACGCACGGCGGTATATGGGCGCCGGCGGTGAAATTTCGACGCCGCGCGGACTTAGCCGCTGCGGCGCACGGTAGTTACCTCCGCGTCAAAGATCTCGAGCTCCGTGTTGTTTTACGGCTCGGAGGTACGTACGGACCGCACGAACGGCAGAGTCCTCGAGATACAAAATTTCTTCGTCACGTATTCACCAATTCCTTCGCTATCCGGCCTCGAAACGATCGCCGAGAGCTTGGCGCACATTTGGCCGAATGTCGGCAAGACGCCCGAAAGATCTCAAAAAGAGAACCAAAGTTCTCGTAGTAAGCGCGAAGCTAAATTCTCTCAAAAGCGTTCTAGTGCGAACGACACTTTTGTACGCACCGCAGTGCTTCGCCGAGCTCGGTTATACATACGCCGTAACGCTACGGTACGACCAGACCGAGAGCTCGCATGCATCGTGTTGTGCACGAGTCGCCGCAGCGACGACACCTCTTACAGTACCGAACCGAGCGGCCGGGCGGTCGGCGACGCACGGTCTAACGCACGGCGGTATATGGGCGCCGGCGGTGAAATTTCGACGCCGCGCGGACTTAGCCGCTGCGGCGCACGGTAGTTACCTCCGCGTCAAAGATCTCGAGCTCCGTGTTGTTTTACGGCTCGGAGGTACGTACGGACCGCACGAACGGCAGAGTCCTCGAGATACAAAATTTCTTCGTCACGTATTCACCAATTCCTTCGCTATCCGGCCTCGAAACGATCGCCGAGAGCTTGGCGCACATTTGGCCGAATGTCGGCAAGACGCCCGAAAGATCTCAAAAAGAGAACCAAAGTTCTCGTAGTAAGCGCGAAGCTAAATTCTCTCAAAAGCGTTCTAGTGCGAACGACACTTTTGTACGCACCGCAGTGCTTCGCCGAGCTCGGTTATACATACGCCGTAACGCTACGGTACGACCAGACCGAGAGCTCGCATGCATCGTGTTGTGCACGAGTCGCCGCAGCGACGACACCTCTTACAGTACCGAACCGAGCGGCCGGGCGGTCGGCGACGCACGGTCTAACGCACGGCGGTATATGGGCGCCGGCGGTGAAATTTCGACGCCGCGCGGACTTAGCCGCTGCGGCGCACGGTAGTTACCTCCGCGTCAAAGATCTCGAGCTCCGTGTTGTTTTACGGCTCGGAGGTACGTACGGACCGCACGAACGGCAGAGTCCTCGAGATACAAAATTTCTTCGTCACGTATTCACCAATTCCTTCGCTATCCGGCCTCGAAACGATCGCCGAGAGCTTGGCGCACATTTGGCCGAATGTCGGCAAGACGCCCGAAAGATCTCAAAAGAGAACCAAAGTTCTCGTAGTAAGCGCGAAGCTAAATTCTCTCAAAAAGCGTTCTAGTGCGAACGACACTTTTGTACGCACCGCAGTGCTTCGCCGAGCTCGGTTATACATACGCCGTAACGCTACGGTACGACCAGACCGAGAGCTCGCATGCATCGTGTTGTGCACGAGTCGCCGCAGCGACGACACCTCTTACAGTACCGAACCGAGCGGCCGGGCGGTCGGCGACGCACGGTCTAACGCACGGCGGTATATGGGCGCCGGCGGTGAAATTTCGACGCCGCGCGGACTTAGCCGCTGCGGCGCACGGTAGTTACCTCCGCGTCAAAGATCTCGAGCTCCGTGTTGTTTTACGGCTCGGAGGTACGTACGGACCGCACGAACGGCAGAGTCCTCGAGATACAAAATTTCTTCGTCACGTATTCACCAATTCCTTCGCTATCCGGCCTCGAAACGATCGCCGAGAGCTTGGCGCACATTTGGCCGAATGTCGGCAAGACGCCCGAAAGATCTCAAAAAGAGAACCAAAGTTCTCGTAGTAAGCGCGAAGCTAAATTCTCTCAAAAAGCGTTCTAGTGCGAACGACACTTTTGTACGCACCGCAGTGCTTCGCCGAGCTCGGTTATACATACGCCGTAACGCTACGGTACGACCAGACCGAGAGCTCGCATGCATCGTGTTGTGCACGAGTCGCCGCAGCGACGACACCTCTTACAGTACCGAACCGAGCGGCCGGGCGGTCGGCGACGCACGGTCTAACGCACGGCGGTATATGGGCGCCGGCGGTGAAATTTCGACGCCGCGCGGACTTAGCCGCTGCGGCGCACGGTAGTTACCTCCGCGTCAAAGATCTCGAGCTCCGTGTTGTTTTACGGCTCGGAGGTACGTACGGACCGCACGAACGGCAGAGTCCTCGAGATACAAAATTTCTTCGTCACGTATTCACCAATTCCTTCGCTATCCGGCCTCGAAACGATCGCCGAGAGCTTGGCGCACATTTGGCCGAATGTCGGCAAGACGCCCGAAAGATCTCAAAAAGAGAACCAAAGTTCTCGTAGTAAGCGCGAAGCTAAATTCTCTCAAAAAGCGTTCTAGTGCGAACGACACTTTTGTACGCACCGCAGTGCTTCGCCGAGCTCGGTTATACATACGCCGTAACGCTACGGTACGACCAGACCGAGAGCTCGCATGCATCGTGTTGTGCACGAGTCGCCGCAGCGACGACACCTCTTACAGTACCGAACCGAGCGGCCGGGCGGTCGGCGACGCACGGTCTAACGCACGGCGGTATATGGGCGCCGGCGGTGAAATTTCGACGCCGCGCGGACTTAGCCGCTGCGGCGCACGGTAGTTACCTCCGCGTCAAAGATCTCGAGCTCCGTGTTGTTTTACGGCTCGGAGGTACGTACGGACCGCACGAACGGCAGAGTCCTCGAGATACAAAATTTCTTCGTCACGTATTCACCAATTCCTTCGCTATCCGGCCTCGAAACGATCGCCGAGAGCTTGGCGCACATTTGGCCGAATGTCGGCAAGACGCCCGAAAGATCTCAAAAAGAGAACCAAAGTTCTCGTAGTAAGCGCGAAGCTAAATTCTCTCAAAAAGCGTTCTAGTGCGAACGACACTTTTGTACGCACCGCAGTGCTTCGCCGAGCTCGGTTATACATACGCCGTAACGCTACGGTACGACCAGACCGAGAGCTCGCATGCACCGTGTTGTGCACGAGTCGCCGCAGCGACGACACCTCTTACAGTACCGAACCGAGCGGCCGGGCGGTCGGCGACGCACGGTCTAACGCACGGCGGTATATGGGCGCCGGCGGTGAAATTTCGACGCCGCGCGGACTTAGCCGCTGCGGCGCACGGTAGTTACCTCCGCGTCAAAGATCTCGAGCTCCGTGTTGTTTTACGGCTCGGAGGTACGTACGGACCGCACGAACGGCAGAGTCCTCGAGATACAAAATTTCTTCGTCACGTATTCACCAATTCCTTCGCTATCCGGCCTCGAAACGATCGCCGAGAGCTTGGCGCACATTTGGCCGAATGTCGGCAAGACGCCCGAAAGATCTCAAAAGAGAACCAAAGTTCTCGTAGTAAGCGCGAAGCTAAATTCTCTCAAAAAGCGTTCTAGTGCGAACGACACTTTTGTACGCACCGCAGTGCTTCGCCGAGCTCGGTTATACATACGCCGTAACGCTACGGTACGACCAGACCGAGAGCTCGCATGCATCGTGTTGTGCACGAGTCGCCGCAGCGACGACACCTCTTACAGTACCGAACCGAGCGGCCGGGCGGTCGGCGACGCACGGTCTAACGCACGGCGGTATATGGGCGCCGGCGGTGAAATTTCGACGCCGCGCGGACTTAGCCGCTGCGGCGCACGGTAGTTACCTCCGCGTCAAAGATCTCGAGCTCCGTGTTGTTTTACGGCTCGGAGGTACGTACGGACCGCACGAACGGCAGAGTCCTCGAGATACAAAATTTCTTCGTCACGTATTCACCAATTCCTTCGCTATCCGGCCTCGAAACGATCGCCGAGAGCTTGGCGCACATTTGGCCGAATGTCGGCAAGACGCCCGAAAGATCTCAAAAAGAGAACCAAAGTTCTCGTAGTAAGCGCGAAGCTAAATTCTCTCAAAAAGCGTTCTAGTGCGAACGACACTTTTGTACGCACCGCAGTGCTTCGCCGAGCTCGGTTATACATACGCCGTAACGCTACGGTACGACCAGACCGAGAGCTCGCATGCATCGTGTTGTGCACGAGTCGCCGCAGCGACGACACCTCTTACAGTACCGAACCGAGCGGCCGGGCGGTCGGCGACGCACGGTCTAACGCACGGCGGTATATGGGCGCCGGCGGTGAAATTTCGACGCCGCGCGGACTTAGCCGCTGCGGCGCACGGTAGTTACCTCCGCGTCAAAGATCTCGAGCTCCGTGTTGTTTTACGGCTCGGAGGTACGTACGGACCGCACGAACGGCAGAGTCCTCGAGATACAAAATTTCTTCGTCACGTATTCACCAATTCCTTCGCTATCCGGCCTCGAAACGATCGCCGAGAGCTTGGCGCACATTTGGCCGAATGTCGGCAAGACGCCCGAAAGATCTCAAAAAGAGAACCAAAGTTCTCGTAGTAAGCGCGAAGCTAAATTCTCTCAAAAAGCGTTCTAGTGCGAACGACACTTTTGTACGCACCGCAGTGCTTCGCCGAGCTCGGTTATACATACGCCGTAACGCTACGGTACGACCAGACCGAGAGCTCGCATGCATCGTGTTGTGCACGAGTCGCCGCAGCGACGACACCTCTTACAGTACCGAACCGAGCGGCCGGGCGGTCGGCGACGCACGGTCTAACGCACGGCGGTATATGGGCGCCGGCGGTGAAATTTCGACGCCGCGCGGACTTAGCCGCTGCGGCGCACGGTAGTTACCTCCGCGTCAAAGATCTCGAGCTCCGTGTTGTTTTACGGCTCGGAGGTACGTACGGACCGCACGAACGGCAGAGTCCTCGAGATACAAAATTTCTTCGTCACGTATTCACCAATTCCTTCGCTATCCGGCCTCGAAACGATCGCCGAGAGCTTGGCGCACATTTGGCCGAATGTCGGCAAGACGCCCGAAAGATCTCAAAAAGAGAACCAAAGTTCTCGTAGTAAGCGCGAAGCTAAATTCTCTCAAAAAGCGTTCTAGTGCGAACGACACTTTTGTACGCACCGCAGTGCTTCGCCGAGCTCGGTTATACATACGCCGTAACGCTACGGTACGACCAGACCGAGAGCTCGCATGCACCGTGTTGTGCACGAGTCGCCGCAGCGACGACACCTCTTACAGTACCGAACCGAGCGGCCGGGCGGTCGGCGACGCACGGTCTAACGCACGGCGGTATATGGGCGCCGGCGGTGAAATTTCGACGCCGCGCGGACTTAGCCGCTGCGGCGCACGGTAGTTACCTCCGCGTCAAAGATCTCGAGCTCCGTGTTGTTTTACGGCTCGGAGGTACGTACGGACCGCACGAACGGCAGAGTCCTCGAGATACAAAATTTCTTCGTCACGTATTCACCAATTCCTTCGCTATCCGGCCTCGAAACGATCGCCGAGAGCTTGGCGCACATTTGGCCGAATGTCGGCAAGACGCCCGAAAGATCTCAAAAAGAGAACCAAAGTTCTCGTAGTAAGCGCGAAGCTAAATTCTCTCAAAAAGCGTTCTAGTGCGAACGACACTTTTGTACGCACCGCAGTGCTTCGCCGAGCTCGGTTATACATACGCCGTAACGCTACGGTACGACCAGACCGCGAGCTCGCATGCACCGTGTTGTGCACGAGTCGCCGCAGCGACGACACCTCTTACAGTACCGAACCGAGCGGCCGGGCGGTCGGCGACGCACGGTCTAACGCACGGCGGTATATGGGCGCCGGCGGTGAAATTTCGACGCCGCGCGGACTTAGCCGCAGCGAAGTCCGCGAGCCTCGTGTTGCTTTTACCACGTAGTTACTTCCGAGCGGTCCGACCGTCAAAGTTCGCGAGCCTCGTGTTGCTTTTGGAACGTAGTTACTTCCGAGCGGTTTGATCGGCAAAGTACGCGAGCCTCGTGTTGCTTTTACCACGTAGTTACTTCCGAGCGGTCCGACCGTCAAAGTCCGCGAGCCTCGTGTTGCTTTCGGCTCGGAGTTACTTCCGCGCGGTCCTAGCGGCAAAGTACGCGAGCCTCGTGTTGCTTTCGGGTCGGAGTTACTTCCGCGCGGTCCGATCGGCAAAGTACGCGAGCCTCGTGTTGCTTTCGGCTCGGAGTTACTTCCGCGCGGTCCTAGCGGCAAAGTACGCGAGCCTCGTGTTGCTTTCGGCTCGGAGTTACTTCCGCGCGGTCCTAGCGGCAAAGTACGCGAGCCTCGTGTTGCTTTCGGCTCGGAGTTACTTCCGCGCGGTCCGATCGGCAAAGTACGCGAGCCTCGTGTTGCTTTCGGCTCGGAGTTACTTCCGCGCGGTCCTAGCGGCAAAGTACGCGAGCCTCGTGTTGCTTTCGGCTCGGAGTTACTTCCGCGCGGTCCGAGCGGCAAAGTACGCGAGCCTCGTGTTGCTTTCGGCTCGGAGTTACTTCCGCGCGGTCCTAGCGGCAAAGTACGCGAGCCTCGTGTTGCTTTCGGCTCGGAGTTACTTCCGCGCGGTCCGATCGGCAAAGTACGCGAGCCTCGTGTTGCTTTCGGCTCGGAGTTACTTCCGCGCGGTCCTAGCGGCAAAGTACGCGAGCCTCGTGTTGCTTTCGGGTCGGAGTTACTTCCGCGCGGTCCGATCGGCAAAGTACGCGAGCCTCGTGTTGCTTTCGGCTTGGAGTTACTTCCGCGCGGTCCTAGCGGCAAAGTACGCGAGCCTCGTGTTGCTTTCGGCTCGGAGTTACTTCCGCGCGGTCCTAGCGGCAAAGTACGCGAGCCTCGTGTTGCTTTCGGCTCGGAGTTACTTCCGCGCGGTCCGATCGGCAAAGTACGCGAGCCTCGTGTTGCTTTCGGCTCGGAGTTACTTCCGCGCGGTCCTAGCGGCAAAGTACGCGAGCCTCGTGTTGCTTTCGGCTTGTAGCTACTTTCGAGCGGTTCGGACAACAAAGTCCGCGAGCCCTGTGTTACTACTGCTCGGGGCTGCTTCCGAACGTTTCGGGCAATCAACTTTTTGTTCTCCGTATTGTTTTTTAAGCTATCTTAGCTATTTTCTCGTAAAAGTTAAATTTTCGCGTTTTGTGCTGTGTTTTCGAGCTCTCTGCTGGCGATCGTCTATGTTCTTAAATCTCGTGTTATTTTCTTGAGCTCTTCGTAATTTCGGCCGACGAGCGGCTAAGTTTACGAGTTTTGTGTTGCTTTCTGCACGTAGTTACTTCCGAGCGGTCCGACCGTCAAAGTACGCGAGCCTCGTGTTGCTTTCGGCTCGGAGTTACTTCCGCGCGGTCCTAGCGACAAAGTACGCGAGCCTCGTGTTGCTTTCGGCTCGGAGTTACTTCCGCGCGGTCCGATCGGCAAAGTACGCGAGCCTCGTGTTGCTTTCGGCTCGGAGTTACTTCCGCGCGGTCCTAGCGGCAAAGTACGCGAGCCTCGTGTTGCTTTCGGCTCGGAGTTACTTCCGCGCGGTCCTAGCGGCAAAGTACGCGAGCCTCGTGTTGCTTTCGGCTCGTAGCTACTTTCGAGCGGTTCGGACAACAAAGTCCGCGAGCCCTGTGTTACTACTGCTCGGGGCTGCTTCCGGACGTTTCGGGCAATCAACTTTTGTTCTCCGTATTGTTTTTAAGCTATCTTAGCTATTTTCTCGTAAAAGTTAAATTTTCGCGTTTTGTGCTGTTTTTTCGAGCTCTCTGCTGGCGATCGTCTATGTTCTTAAATCTCGTGTTATTTTCTTGAGCTCTTCGTAATTTCGGCCGACGAGCGGCTAAGTTTACGAGTTTTGTGTTGCATTCTGCACGTAGTTACTTCCGAGCGGTCCGACCGTCAAAGTACGCGAGCCTCGTGTTGCTTTCGGCTCGGAGTTACTTCCGCGCGGTCCTAGCGACAAAGTACGCGAGCCTCGTGTTGCTTTCGGCTCGGAGTTACTTCCGCGCGGTCCTAGCGACAAAGTACGCGAGCCTCGTGTTGCTTTCGGCTCGGAGTTACTTCCGCGCGGTTCGATCGGCAAAGTACGCGAGCCTCGTGTTGCTTTCGGCTTGGAGTTACTTCCGCGCGGTCCTAGCGGCAAAGTACGCGAGCCTCGTGTTGCTTTCGGCTCGGAGTTACTTCCGCGCTGTCCGATCGGCAAAGTACG
>NC_091884.1:4385540-4403040 GCF_019399895.1 Cardiocondyla obscurior | reverse complement strand
GCCTGGCACCCTCTGCGGGTAAGTGGCCCCATTCAAGATGGACTTGGACGCGACGCGGCACCTCGGGATAAGCGGACCCTCCCAAACACCACATTTCCCTGCGGCGGAACCGCGGGATTCGGTGCTGGGCTCTTTCCTGTTCGCTCGCCGCTACTAAGGAAATCCTGGTTAGTTTCTTTTCCTCCGCTTAATAATATGCTTAAATTCAGCGGGTGATCTCGCCTGCTCTGAGGTCGTCAAAAGAAATTGTCGTGAGGCTGTACTATATATATAATACGAAGAAGGCGAGACGACGACGACGACGACGCGTGAGAAAAGAGAAACGCAACGCGGCGAAACGCCGCGCGCGAGCGCTTGGTTAGACTACGCCGCGTGCCCCGGTCAAGAGCTGCTACCATACATAGCGCTTTCGTGGACTCGGGAACACGCGCGGTCGACCCGCGCGCGATCTCTCACCTCGCACACACTTTTGCTGCGCAGGGGGCGATCGGTGCACGCAAAATATTTGAAAGAAGAGACGAAGGGAAAATGAGAAAACGAACGAGGCATAGAGAACAACCGCGAGAGCGTGGTGGTCTTTCGTCGACGTTGCGTCAACCGCGCCGCGATCCGCGCGCCCGCGCGCGCCAACCAACCGACCACGACGACAACTGGCCAGCCAGCCCGACGCGAACGTCGGAGGCCGGTTTGCGCGTCGTGGTGGCGTCGGCAACGCGACTGCGGCGGCGGCCGGCAGCAGCTGCAGCGGCGACGACCACTCTCTCTCTCTTATAATACGGTCAGGTTCTCTCGTATCTTTGCTTCGTCGTATATATCTCTAAAATCCCTCCTCTCGAGTTTCCTTTGCGTTGGCGGCGGTAAAGCGACGATATGCGCTCTGTGCAGAAGGAGAACGAGGAGGCGCGCGATTATCTCGCGGCCTCTATTCTCCTCTCCGATCTTCATTCGAAGAAGGAGAGGAAAACTCAAACTCGGTTCTCCGCGCTCCTTATGAACTACTTCTCCGTGGATCAGCCTTGGATCCCGCGCGCGCCGCAAGCGGCACACAGGCCACCTTCCGGGAGTACAAGCGCGAACGAATTGTCGGCTTGTTTCACTCCGGGCGGCGGCGCGCGAGAGGCAGATCTACTCTTTTTCGTTCGGCGCGTATATACGTATAACGTATAAACTCCTTGCAAGAGCTCGCCACGTTTATCACCACCGCGCACGTCCTTCCCTCCCGTGCGTGTGTGCGTGCGTGCGTCTCTCTGCGATTCTCGATCGCATCTTTCGGTCGGTCGTCGTTCATTCGTTCGACCCTCAAACCTCGTTATTTCGGACGACGCCCAACGGGGGCGCGAGAGTACGCCGCCGTTCCGCGAGTATAGAGAGAGAGCGCGCAGAGAGCGCGAGAGCCTTCGTAAAACCCTGATGGAATCCAGCAACTCGCCGCGTGGATAGCGTGCGTAGTGTGCCTGATACCCGGGGAAGGCGTCATCGACGACTCCTCGCTTCTCTTCTCTTTTCTCGTGGATGCGGGTATAACTCTCTCGCCGGCCGCCGCGATCGGGCGAACGTCCAACGAATCGCTCGTACGCGGCCGTCGAAACGGCGCGCGCAAGCAGTTTGTCTTCGATAAAACGACCCTCAGCCAGGCGTGGTCCGGGAATTGTATCCGTGGACCGCAATGTGCGTTCGAAATGTCGATGTTCATGTGTCCTGCAGTTCACAAGTTGACGCGCAATTAGCTGCGTTCTTCATCGACCCACGAGCCAAGTGATCCACCGTTCAGGGTAATCGTTCCTTCGCGCACCAAGTACGCTCTATCAAGGAATAGACAACAATGTGCGTCTTCTTCGTTTTGGCCCTTCGATCAGCCTGGCCGCGCGTCCGAGCACGCGCGGACCGCCGCCCCTGTTACGGGGGCTACGGCACAATAATGGAGAGAGAGGGAGACGTCGGTTGTCGGCGCGGTGCGAAAACCAAGAGGTTGCGTCTCTCGCGAAGCTAGAGCCGGGGCGGAACTCTTTGAAAAACCATCGGGGTCGAAAATGACTAGCATATTCGACGAACCCTTCAGCGCGCGCGATCGCGCGCGCGCGCGGGACCGGAGGAAGAGCAGCGGCGAGAATCGTCGCACTCTCCCCTCCTCGCCCGGCGCGCACGACGACGCGGCAGCATAGGTTACCACCGGTACGCGGCGCATTCGCGCGCACCGCAACGCGTCCGAATCGCGGAGATAGAGGCAGCGCGCGAGCGCGCCTCCGCAGTCTCCTTCTCACCGATCCTGATCCGCGAGCGGGCGCGCATATAGATGCACCTTCGCGCTCCTCCTGGATTCGCACAACGAGACCAACCGGCCGCGCTAGCCCCGGCTAAGGGGCGCGCTGAGCGCGGTGGTCCGCGCAACAGGTCGTTCGAAGCGCGCGAGAGACAGAGAGTCGGAGAATCTCCGCAGGAAACGAGAGAGAGAGAATGCAAAGAGCGTAATACGGCAATGCGTACAACTCTCGAATCTCTCTTCTTCTCCACAATATGCCCGGGGTCCTCTCTCGCTTTGAGCTCTCGAGATCTCGACACACTCGTCCCGACCGACAATCCTCTCTTATACGACGGCGACGAATGCGGCGCGCACCGCAGCACGCCACCGTTGGCGGCGTGTGAGCGCGCACGCGGTCGTTGCGTCGCATAAACTATTCTCTCCTCTCGATCTCGCAATTTTGCTCGAGCGAAGCGTCGCGTCTCGCGACGGACGCTCCGACGAGGAGTGGGAAGGCGGCGCGGACTCGGAAGACGCGATGTCTCGCGTGCGATTAGATTTTGCGCCCCTTCAGCCACTCTCGACACAACTCGCAGAGTCGTGTTCTAGCTTGTCTGCCCCGTATCGCGGCAGGCAACGTAGTGCACGTTACCGTGCGCGCGTACGGTTCCTCGTCCATGCAGTCGCCGGCCGCTGCGCGCTCGTCACGAGAACGGTGCACACAGAGCAGCAGGACCTCCGGAACGTTAATGATCCTTCCGCAGGTTCACCTACGGAAACCTTGTTACGACTTTTACTTCCTCTAAATGATCAAGTTTGGTCATCTTCCCGGCAACATCGGCAATGCCGACGCATTGCCGCGCACCAGTCCGAAGACCTCACTAAATCATTCAATCGGTAGTAGCGACGGGCGGTGTGTACAAAGGGCAGGGACGTAATCAACGCGAGCTTATGACTCGCGCTTACTGGGAATTCCTCGTTCATGGGGAACAATTGCAAGCCCCAATCCCTAGCACGAAGGAGGTTCAGCGGGTTACCCGGGCCTTTCGGCCAGGGAACACACGCTGATTCCTTCAGTGTAGCGCGCGTGCGGCCCAGAACATCTAAGGGCATCACAGACCTGTTATTGCTCAATCTCGTGCGGCTAGAAGCCGCCTGTCCCTCTAAGAAGATTTGTTTGTACGTTGGTAGTAAAAACCCGCCGGCCGAAGCCGGGGCCTTCGAATACCATAAGGTACGCCTATTTAGCAGGCTAGAGTCTCGTTCGTTATCGGAATTAACCAGACAAATCGCTCCACCAACTAAGAACGGCCATGCACCACCACCCACCGAATCAAGAAAGAGCTATCAATCTGTCAATCCTTCCGGTGTCTGGGCCTGGTGAGGTTTCCCGTGTTGAGTCAAATTAAGCCGCAGGCTCCACTCCTGGTGGTGCCCTTCCGTCAATTCCTTTAAGTTTCAGCTTTGCAACCATACTTTCCCCGGAACCCAAAAGCTTTGGTTTCCCGGAAGCTGCCCGCCGAGTCATCGGAGGAACTTCGGCGGATCGCTAGCTGGCATCGTTTATGGTTAGAACTAGGGCGGTATCTGATCGCCTTCGAACCTCTAACTTTCGTTCTTGATTAATGAAAACATTTTTGGCAAATGCTTTCGCTTCTGTCCGTCTTGCGACGATCCAAGAATTTCACCTCTAACGTCGCAATACGAATGCCCCCATCTGTCCCTATTAATCATTACCTCGGGGTTCCGAAAACCAACAAAATAGAACCGAGGTCCTATTCCATTATTCCATGCACGCAGTATTCAGGCGAGGATAGCCTGCTTTAAGCACTCTAATTTGTTCAAAGTAAACGTACCGGCCCGACTCGACACTCAGTAAAGAGCACCGCGACGGGATATTAGTTTGGGCGGCCCCTCGCGGGGCTAAGCCCACCGGTAGGACGTCCACATCACGCCAGTTAAACACCGCGAGCGGTGAACCGACGGTGTGCGACACAGATTCAACTACGAGCTTTTTAACCGCAACAACTTTAATATACGCTATTGGAGCTGGAATTACCGCGGCTGCTGGCACCAGACTTGCCCTCAATGGATCCTCGTTAAAGGATTTAAAGTGTACTCATTCCGATTACGGGGCCTCGGATGAGTCCCGTATCGTTATTTTTCGTCACTACCTCCCCGTGCCGGGAGTGGGTAATTTGCGCGCCTGCTGCCTTCCTTGGATGTGGTAGCCGTTTCTCAGGCTCCCTCTCCGGAATCGAACCCTGATTCCCCGTTACCCGTTACAACCATGGTAGGCGCAGAACCTACCATCGACAGTTGATAAGGCAGACATTTGAAAGATGCGTCGCCGGTGCTAGGACCGTACGATCAGCACAAAGTTATTCAGAGTCGCCAAAATAAACGGTGGACGCACGGAGATCCGCACGCCACCGATTGGTTTTGATCTAATAAAAGCGTCCCTTCCATCACTGGTCGGGACTCTGTTTTGCATGTATTAGCTCTAGAATTACCACAGTTATCCAAGTAAATGTGGGTACAATCTAATGAACCATAACTGATTTAATGAGCCATTCGCGGTTTCACCTTAATTCGGCATGCACTGAGACATGCATGGCTTAATCTTTGAGACAAGCATATGACTACTGGCAGGATCAACCAGGGAGCTTCGCGTGTGCGATCGCGGTTACTCGCGGTGGAGCAACGCGAAAGACAACGCTACGCTGCTACGGACACTCCGCGAGGAAGAGCCGTGCGCGTTTCGTGTGTCGTTAATGCCGCCGGAACTTTTCGAGCCGGTCGACGGACACGCTTTTCGTATTTATATATACCTTAACGGTATGAAAGATCAAATTTTGTTCTCATTCACCCATAACAGCGGCTTGTAAGGCCGCTTAGCCCTGACGCTAGACCGATCCGATCTGAGACGTCGTGGAGCACTGTTCGTTCAACGGTGCCAGCGGTGAGAACACCGAGGCACCGGTTGAAAATTATTTCGCTACGGCGTACAAGTAAGCGGGAACGGCGACATCGTCAAAGATCTCGCCGAAACCGACACTCTCGTATCCGTGGAGTTGATGTTCGGTAAGCGCAACGATACGTCCGCACGCTTGCTCGGAAGCGAGGGACGATCGCGCGTCCAACACGTAAGTGCGCGCCACATATGAGCCATTCGGTCTCTCGACACCGACTCGTGGCAATGCTGTGTCTTATAGTACCGAACCGGGCGGCCGGGCGGTCGGCGACGCACGGTCTAACGCACGGCGGTATATGGGCGAAACCTGCGAAATTTCGACGCCTCGAGGACTTAGCCGCTGCGTCGTACGTAGTTATTTACGCAAAGTCCTCGAGCCTCGTGTTGCTTTCGGCAAGTAGTTACCCACGGACAGCTCGAACGGCAAAGTACTCGAGCTCCGTATCGTTTCGGCTCGGATTTACCAACGCCTTCGATTTTCGACTTTGGTGTCGAAACGATCGCCGAGAGCCCGGCGCACATTTGGCCGAATGTCGGCAACACGCCCGAACGATCTCAAAAAGAGAACCAAAGTTCTCGTAGTAAGCGCAAGGCTAAATTCTCTCAAAAAGCGTTCTAGTGCGAACGACACTTTTGTACGCACCGCAGTGCTTCGTCGAGCTCGGTTATACATACGCCGTAACGCTACGGTACGACCAGACCGAGAGCTCGCATGCATCGTGTTGTGCACGAGTCGCCGCAGCGACAACACCTCTTACAGTACCGAACCGAGCGGCCGGGCGGTCGGCGACGCACGGTCTAACGCACGGCGGTATATGGGCGCCGGCGGTGAAATTTCGACGCCGCGCGGACTTAGCCGCTGCGGCGCACGGTAGTTACCTCCGCGTCAAAGATCTCGAGCTCCGTGTTGTTTTACGGCTCGGAGGTACGTACGGACCGCACGAACGGCAGAGTCCTCGAGATACAAAATTTCTTCGTCAAGTATTCACCAATTCCTTCGCTATCCGGCCTCGAAACGATCGCCGAGAGCTTGGCGCACAATTGGCCGAATGTCGGCAAGACGCCCGAACGCTCTCGAAAAAGAGAACCGAAATTCTCGCACTCAGCGCAGTGCAAAACACTTTAAAAATCTCTCGAGCGAAAGACACTTTCGTACGCACCGCAGTGCTTCGCCGAGCTCGGTTATACATACGCCGTAACGCTACGGTACGACCAGACCGAGAGCTCGCATGCATCGTGTTGTGCACGAGTCGCCTCAGCGACGACACCTCTTACAGTACCGAACCGAGCGGCCGGGCGGTCGGCGACGCACGGTCTAACGCACGGCGGTATATGGGCGCCGGCGGTGAAATTTCGACGCCGCGCGGACTTAGCCGCTGCGGCGCACGGTAGTTA
Organism: Cardiocondyla obscurior; assembly: GCF_019399895.1. NCBI lineage: Eukaryota > Metazoa > Arthropoda > Insecta > Hymenoptera > Formicidae > Cardiocondyla > Cardiocondyla obscurior. The sequence goes on along the minus strand of NC_091884.1, from coordinate 4,396,432 downwards.
CCTCCGCGTCAAAGATCTCGAGCTCCGTGTTGTTTTACGGCTCGGAGGTACGTACGGACCGCACGAACGGCAGAGTCCTCGAGATACAAAATTTCTTCGTCAAGTATTCACCAATTCCTTCGCTATCCGGCCTCGAAACGATCGCCGAGAGCTTGGCGCACATTTGGCCGAATGTCGGCAAGACGCCCGAAAGATCTCAAAAAGAGAACCAAAGTTCTCGTAGTAAGCGCGAAGCTAAATTCTCTCAAAAAGCGTTCTAGTGCGAACGACACTTTTGTACGCACCGCAGTGCTTCGCCGAGCTCGGTTATACATACGCCGTAACGCTACGGTACGACCAGACCGCGAGCTCGCATGCACCGTGTTGTGCACGAGTCGCCGCAGCGACGACACCTCTTACAGTACCGAACCGAGCGGCCGGGCGGTCGGCGACGCACGGTCTAACGCACGGCGGTATATGGGCGCCGGCGGTGAAATTTCGACGCCGCGCGGACTTAGCCGCTGCGGCGCACGGTAGTTACCTCCGCGTCAAAGATCTCGAGCTCCGTGTTGTTTTACGGCTCGGAGGTACGTACGGACCGCACGAACGGCAGAGTCCTCGAGATACAAAATTTCTTCGTCACGTATTCACCAATTCCTTCGCTATCCGGCCTCGAAACGATCGCCGAGAGCTTGGCGCACATTTGGCCGAATGTCGGCAAGACGCCCGAAAGATCTCAAAAAGAGAACCAAAGTTCTCGTAGTAAGCGCGAAGCTAAATTCTCTCAAAAAGCGTTCTAGTGCGAACGACACTTTTGTACGCACCGCAGTGCTTCGCCGAGCTCGGTTATACATACGCCGTAACGCTACGGTACGACCAGACCGAGAGCTCGCATGCATCGTGTTGTGCACGAGTCGCCGCAGCGACGACACCTCTTACAGTACCGAACCGAGCGGCCGGGCGGTCGGCGACGCACGGTCTAACGCACGGCGGTATATGGGCGCCGGCGGTGAAATTTCGACGCCGCGCGGACTTAGCCGCTGCGGCGCACGGTAGTTACCTCCGCGTCAAAGATCTCGAGCTCCGTGTTGTTTTACGGCTCGGAGGTACGTACGGACCGCACGAACGGCAGAGTCCTCGAGATACAAAATTTCTTCGTCACGTATTCACCAATTCCTTCGCTATCCGGCCTCGAAACGATCGCCGAGAGCTTGGCGCACATTTGGCCGAATGTCGGCAAGACGCCCGAAAGATCTCAAAAAGAGAACCAAAGTTCTCGTAGTAAGCGCGAAGCTAAATTCTCTCAAAAAGCGTTCTAGTGCGAACGACACTTTTGTACGCACCGCAGTGCTTCGCCGAGCTCGGTTATACATACGCCGTAACGCTACGGTACGACCAGACCGAGAGCTCGCATGCATCGTGTTGTGCACGAGTCGCCGCAGCGACGACACCTCTTACAGTACCGAACCGAGCGGCCGGGCGGTCGGCGACGCACGGTCTAACGCACGGCGGTATATGGGCGCCGGCGGTGAAATTTCGACGCCGCGCGGACTTAGCCGCTGCGGCGCACGGTAGTTACCTCCGCGTCAAAGATCTCGAGCTCCGTGTTGTTTTACGGCTCGGAGGTACGTACGGACCGCACGAACGGCAGAGTCCTCGAGATACAAAATTTCTTCGTCACGTATTCACCAATTCCTTCGCTATCCGGCCTCGAAACGATCGCCGAGAGCTTGGCGCACATTTGGCCGAATGTCGGCAAGACGCCCGAAAGATCTCAAAAGAGAACCAAAGTTCTCGTAGTAAGCGCGAAGCTAAATTCTCTCAAAAAGCGTTCTAGTGCGAACGACACTTTTGTACGCACCGCAGTGCTTCGCCGAGCTCGGTTATACATACGCCGTAACGCTACGGTACGACCAGACCGCGAGCTCGCATGCATCGTGTTGTGCACGAGTCGCCGCAGCGACGACACCTCTTACAGTACCGAACCGAGCGGCCGGGCGGTCGGCGACGCACGGTCTAACGCACGGCGGTATATGGGCGCCGGCGGTGAAATTTCGACGCCGCGCGGACTTAGCCGCTGCGGCGCACGGTAGTTACCTCCGCGTCAAAGATCTCGAGCTCCGTGTTGTTTTACGGCTCGGAGGTACGTACGGACCGCACGAACGGCAGAGTCCTCGAGATACAAAATTTCTTCGTCACGTATTCACCAATTCCTTCGCTATCCGGCCTCGAAACGATCGCCGAGAGCTTGGCGCACATTTGGCCGAATGTCGGCAAGACGCCCGAAAGATCTCAAAAAGAGAACCAAAGTTCTCGTAGTAAGCGCGAAGCTAAATTCTCTCAAAAAGCGTTCTAGTGCGAACGACACTTTTGTACGCACCGCAGTGCTTCGCCGAGCTCGGTTATACATACGCCGTAACGCTACGGTACGACCAGACCGCGAGCTCGCATGCATCGTGTTGTGCACGAGTCGCCGCAGCGACGACACCTCTTACAGTACCGAACCGAGCGGCCGGGCGGTCGGCGACGCACGGTCTAACGCACGGCGGTATATGGGCGCCGGCGGTGAAATTTCGACGCCGCGCGGACTTAGCCGCTGCGGCGCACGGTAGTTACCTCCGCGTCAAAGATCTCGAGCTCCGTGTTGTTTTACGGCTCGGAGGTACGTACGGACCGCACGAACGGCAGAGTCCTCGAGATACAAAATTTCTTCGTCACGTATTCACCAATTCCTTCGCTATCCGGCCTCGAAACGATCGCCGAGAGCTTGGCGCACATTTGGCCGAATGTCGGCAAGACGCCCGAAAGATCTCAAAAAGAGAACCAAAGTTCTCGTAGTAAGCGCGAAGCTAAATTCTCTCAAAAAGCGTTCTAGTGCGAACGACACTTTTGTACGCACCGCAGTGCTTCGCCGAGCTCGGTTATACATACGCCGTAACGCTACGGTACGACCAGACCGCGAGCTCGCATGCATCGTGTTGTGCACGAGTCGCCGCAGCGACGACACCTCTTACAGTACCGAACCGAGCGGCCGGGCGGTCGGCGACGCACGGTCTAACGCACGGCGGTATATGGGCGCCGGCGGTGAAATTTCGACGCCGCGCGGACTTAGCCGCTGCGGCGCACGGTAGTTACCTCCGCGTCAAAGATCTCGAGCTCCGTGTTGTTTTACGGCTCGGAGGTACGTACGGACCGCACGAACGGCAGAGTCCTCGAGATACAAAATTTCTTCGTCACGTATTCACCAATTCCTTCGCTATCCGGCCTCGAAACGATCGCCGAGAGCTTGGCGCACATTTGGCCGAATGTCGGCAAGACGCCCGAAAGATCTCAAAAGAGAACCAAAGTTCTCGTAGTAAGCGCGAAGCTAAATTCTCTCAAAAAGCGTTCTAGTGCGAACGACACTTTTGTACGCACCGCAGTGCTTCGCCGAGCTCGGTTATACATACGCCGTAACGCTACGGTACGACCAGACCGAGAGCTCGCATGCATCGTGTTGTGCACGAGTCGCCGCAGCGACGACACCTCTTACAGTACCGAACCGAGCGGCCGGGCGGTCGGCGACGCACGGTCTAACGCACGGCGGTATATGGGCGCCGGCGGTGAAATTTCGACGCCGCGCGGACTTAGCCGCTGCGGCGCACGGTAGTTACCTCCGCGTCAAAGATCTCGAGCTCCGTGTTGTTTTACGGCTCGGAGGTACGTACGGACCGCACGAACGGCAGAGTCCTCGAGATACAAAATTTCTTCGTCACGTATTCACCAATTCCTTCGCTATCCGGCCTCGAAACGATCGCCGAGAGCTTGGCGCACATTTGGCCGAATGTCGGCAAGACGCCCGAAAGATCTCACAAAGAGAACCAAAGTTCTCGTAGTAAGCGCGAAGCTAAATTCTCTCAAAAAGCGTTCTAGTGCGAACGACACTTTTGTACGCACCGCAGTGCTTCGCCGAGCTCGGTTATACATACGCCGTAACGCTACGGTACGACCAGACCGAGAGCTCGCATGCATCGTGTTGTGCACGAGTCGCCGCAGCGACGACACCTCTTACAGTACCGAACCGAGCGGCCGGGCGGTCGGCGACGCACGGTCTAACGCACGGCGGTATATGGGCGCCGGCGGTGAAATTTCGACGCCGCGCGGACTTAGCCGCTGCGGCGCACGGTAGTTACCTCCGCGTCAAAGATCTCGAGCTCCGTGTTGTTTTACGGCTCGGAGGTACGTACGGACCGCACGAACGGCAGAGTCCTCGAGATACAAAATTTCTTCGTCACGTATTCACCAATTCCTTCGCTATCCGGCCTCGAAACGATCGCCGAGAGCTTGGCGCACATTTGGCCGAATGTCGGCAAGACGCCCGAAAGATCTCAAAAAGAGAACCAAAGTTCTCGTAGTAAGCGCGAAGCTAAATTCTCTCAAAAAGCGTTCTAGTGCGAACGACACTTTTGTACGCACCGCAGTGCTTCGCCGAGCTCGGTTATACATACGCCGTAACGCTACGGTACGACCAGACCGAGAGCTCGCATGCATCGTGTTGTGCACGAGTCGCCGCAGCGACGACACCTCTTACAGTACCGAACCGAGCGGCCGGGCGGTCGGCGACGCACGGTCTAACGCACGGCGGTATATGGGCGCCGGCGGTGAAATTTCGACGCCGCGCGGACTTAGCCGCTGCGGCGCACGGTAGTTACCTCCGCGTCAAAGATCTCGAGCTCCGTGTTGTTTTACGGCTCGGAGGTACGTACGGACCGCACGAACGGCAGAGTCCTCGAGATACAAAATTTCTTCGTCACGTATTCACCAATTCCTTCGCTATCCGGCCTCGAAACGATCGCCGAGAGCTTGGCGCACATTTGGCCGAATGTCGGCAAGACGCCCGAAAGATCTCAAAAAGAGAACCAAAGTTCTCGTAGTAAGCGCGAAGCTAAATTCTCTCAAAAAGCGTTCTAGTGCGAACGACACTTTTGTACGCACCGCAGTGCTTCGCCGAGCTCGGTTATACATACGCCGTAACGCTACGGTACGACCAGACCGAGAGCTCGCATGCACCGTGTTGTGCACGAGTCGCCGCAGCGACGACACCTCTTACAGTACCGAACCGAGCGGCCGGGCGGTCGGCGACGCACGGTCTAACGCACGGCGGTATATGGGCGCCGGCGGTGAAATTTCGACGCCGCGCGGACTTAGCCGCTGCGGCGCACGGTAGTTACCTCCGCGTCAAAGATCTCGAGCTCCGTGTTGTTTTACGGCTCGGAGGTACGTACGGACCGCACGAACGGCAGAGTCCTCGAGATACAAAATTTCTTCGTCACGTATTCACCAATTCCTTCGCTATCCGGCCTCGAAACGATCGCCGAGAGCTTGGCGCACATTTGGCCGAATGTCGGCAAGACGCCCGAAAGATCTCACAAAGAGAACCAAAGTTCTCGTAGTAAGCGCGAAGCTAAATTCTCTCAAAAAGCGTTCTAGTGCGAACGACACTTTTGTACGCACCGCAGTGCTTCGCCGAGCTCGGTTATACATACGCCGTAACGCTACGGTACGACCAGACCGCGAGCTCGCATGCATCGTGTTGTGCACGAGTCGCCGCAGCGACGACACCTCTTACAGTACCGAACCGAGCGGCCGGGCGGTCGGCGACGCACGGTCTAACGCACGGCGGTATATGGGCGCCGGCGGTGAAATTTCGACGCCGCGCGGACTTAGCCGCTGCGGCGCACGGTAGTTACCTCCGCGTCAAAGATCTCGAGCTCCGTGTTGTTTTACGGCTCGGAGGTACGTACGGACCGCACGAACGGCAGAGTCCTCGAGATACAAAATTTCTTCGTCACGTATTCACCAATTCCTTCGCTATCCGGCCTCGAAACGATCGCCGAGAGCTTGGCGCACATTTGGCCGAATGTCGGCAAGACGCCCGAAAGATCTCAAAAAGAGAACCAAAGTTCTCGTAGTAAGCGCGAAGCTAAATTCTCTCAAAAAGCGTTCTAGTGCGAACGACACTTTTGTACGCACCGCAGTGCTTCGCCGAGCTCGGTTATACATACGCCGTAACGCTACGGTACGACCAGACCGAGAGCTCGCATGCATCGTGTTGTGCACGAGTCGCCGCAGCGACGACACCTCTTACAGTACCGAACCGAGCGGCCGGGCGGTCGGCGACGCACGGTCTAACGCACGGCGGTATATGGGCGCCGGCGGTGAAATTTCGACGCCGCGCGGACTTAGCCGCTGCGGCGCACGGTAGTTACCTCCGCGTCAAAGATCTCGAGCTCCGTGTTGTTTTACGGCTCGGAGGTACGTACGGACCGCACGAACGGCAGAGTCCTCGAGATACAAAATTTCTTCGTCACGTATTCACCAATTCCTTCGCTATCCGGCCTCGAAACGATCGCCGAGAGCTTGGCGCACATTTGGCCGAATGTCGGCAAGACGCCCGAAAGATCTCAAAAAGAGAACCAAAGTTCTCGTAGTAAGCGCGAAGCTAAATTCTCTCAAAAAGCGTTCTAGTGCGAACGACACTTTTGTACGCACCGCAGTGCTTCGCCGAGCTCGGTTATACATACGCCGTAACGCTACGGTACGACCAGACCGAGAGCTCGCATGCATCGTGTTGTGCACGAGTCGCCGCAGCGACGACACCTCTTACAGTACCGAACCGAGCGGCCGGGCGGTCGGCGACGCACGGTCTAACGCACGGCGGTATATGGGCGCCGGCGGTGAAATTTCGACGCCGCGCGGACTTAGCCGCTGCGGCGCACGGTAGTTACCTCCGCGTCAAAGATCTCGAGCTCCGTGTTGTTTTACGGCTCGGAGGTACGTACGGACCGCACGAACGGCAGAGTCCTCGAGATACAAAATTTCTTCGTCACGTATTCACCAATTCCTTCGCTATCCGGCCTCGAAACGATCGCCGAGAGCTTGGCGCACATTTGGCCGAATGTCGGCAAGACGCCCGAAAGATCTCAAAAAGAGAACCAAAGTTCTCGTAGTAAGCGCGAAGCTAAATTCTCTCAAAAAGCGTTCTAGTGCGAACGACACTTTTGTACGCACCGCAGTGCTTCGCCGAGCTCGGTTATACATACGCCGTAACGCTACGGTACGACCAGACCGCGAGCTCGCATGCATCGTGTTGTGCACGAGTCGCCGCAGCGACGACACCTCTTACAGTACCGAACCGAGCGGCCGGGCGGTCGGCGACGCACGGTCTAACGCACGGCGGTATATGGGCGCCGGCGGTGAAATTTCGACGCCGCGCGGACTTAGCCGCTGCGGCGCACGGTAGTTACCTCCGCGTCAAAGATCTCGAGCTCCGTGTTGTTTTACGGCTCGGAGGTACGTACGGACCGCACGAACGGCAGAGTCCTCGAGATACAAAATTTCTTCGTCACGTATTCACCAATTCCTTCGCTATCCGGCCTCGAAACGATCGCCGAGAGCTTGGCGCACATTTGGCCGAATGTCGGCAAGACGCCCGAAAGATCTCAAAAAGAGAACCAAAGTTCTCGTAGTAAGCGCGAAGCTAAATTCTCTCAAAAAGCGTTCTAGTGCGAACGACACTTTTGTACGCACCGCAGTGCTTCGCCGAGCTCGGTTATACATACGCCGTAACGCTACGGTACGACCAGACCGAGAGCTCGCATGCACCGTGTTGTGCACGAGTCGCCGCAGCGACGACACCTCTTACAGTACCGAACCGAGCGGCCGGGCGGTCGGCGACGCACGGTCTAACGCACGGCGGTATATGGGCGCCGGCGGTGAAATTTCGACGCCGCGCGGACTTAGCCGCTGCGGCGCACGGTAGTTACCTCCGCGTCAAAGATCTCGAGCTCCGTGTTGTTTTACGGCTCGGAGGTACGTACGGACCGCACGAACGGCAGAGTCCTCGAGATACAAAATTTCTTCGTCACGTATTCACAATTCCTTCGCTATCCGGCCTCGAAACGATCGCCGAGGCTTGGCGCACATTTGGCCGAATGTCGGCAAGACGCGAAAGATCTCAAAAAAGCGAGTTCTGTAGTAAGCGCGAAGCTAAATTCTCTCGCGTTCCTAGTGCGGCACTTTTGCGCACCGCAGTGCTTCGCCGAGCTCGGTTATACATACGCCGTAACGCTACGGTACGACCAGACCGAGCTCGCATCGTGTTGTGCGAGTCGCCGCAGCGACGACACCTCTTAGTACCGAACCGAGCGGCGGGCGGTCGGCGACGCACGGTCTGCACGGCGGTATATGGGCGCCGGCGGTGAAATTTCGACGCCGCGCGGACTTAGCCGCAAAGTACGAGCCTCGTGTTGCTTTCCTCGGAGTTACTTCCGAGCGGTCCGACCGTCAAAGTTCGCGAGCCTCGTGTTGCTTTTGGAACGTAGTTACTTCCGAGCGGTTTGTTCGGCAAAGTACGCGAGCCTCGTGTTGCTTTTACCACGTAGTTACTTCCGAGCGGTCCGACCGTCAAAGTCCGCGAGCCTCGTGTTGCTTTCGGCTCGGAGTTACTTCCGCGCGGTCCTAGCGGCAAAGTACGCGAGCCTCGTGTTGCTTTCGGGTCGGAGTTACTTCCGCGCGGTCCGATCGGCAAAGTACGCGAGCCTCGTGTTGCTTTCGGCTCAGGTTACTTCCGCGCGGTCCTAGCGGCAAAGTACGCGAGCCTCGTGTTGCTTTCGGCTCGGAGTTACTTCCGCGCGGTCCTAGCGGCAAAGTACGCGAGCCTCGTGTTGCTTTCGGCTCGGAGTTACTTCCGCGCGGTCCGATCGGCAAAGTACGCGAGCCTCGTGTTGCTTTCGGCTCGGAGTTACTTCCGCGCGGTCCTAGCGGCAAAGTACGCGAGCCTCGTGTTGCTTTCGGCTCGGAGTTACTTCCGCGCGGTCCTAGCGGCAAAGTACCCGAGCCTCGTGTTGCTTTCGGCTCGGAGTTACTTCCGCGCGGTCCTAGCGACAAAGTACGCGAGCCTCGTGTTGCTTTCGGCTCGTAGTTACTTCCGCGCGGTCCGATCGGCAAAGTACGCGAGCCTCGTGTTGCTTTCGGCTCGGGGTTACTTCCGAGCGGTCCGACCGTCAAAGTCCGCGAGCCTCGTGTTGCTTTCGGCTCGGAGTTACTTCCGCGCGGTCCTAGTGGCAAAGTACGCGAGCCTCGTGTTGCTTTCGGGTCGGAGTTACTTCCGCGCGGCGATCGGCAAAGTACGCGAGCCTCGTGTTGCTTTCGGCTCGAGTTACTTCGCGCGGTCCTAGCGGCAAAGTACGCGAGCCTCGTGTTGCTTTCGGGTCGTAGTTACTTCCGCGCGGTCCGATCGGCAAAGTACGCGAGCCTCGTGTTGCTTTCGGCAGGTTACTTCCGCGCGGTCCGCGGCAAAGTACGCGAGCCTCGTGTTGCTTTCGGCTCGGAGTTACTTCCGCGCGGTCCGCTCGGCAAAGTACGCGAGCCTCGTGTTGCTTTCGGCTCGGAGTTACTTCCGCGCGGTCCGATCGGCAAAGTACGCGAGCCTCGTGTTGCTTTCGGCTCGGAGTTACTTCCGCGCGGTCCTAGCGGCAAAGTACGCGAGCCTCGTGTTGCTTTCGGCTTTTAGCTACTTTCGAGCGGTTCGGACAACAAAGTCCGCGAGCCCTGTGTTACTACTGCTCGGGCTGCTTCCGAACGTTTCGGGCAATCAACTTTTGTTCTCCGTATTGTTTTTAAGCTATCTTAGCTATTTCTCGTAAAGTTAAATTTTCGCGTTTTGTGCTGTTTTTCGAGCTCTCTGCTGGCGATCGTCTATGTTCTTAAATCTCGTGTTATTTTCTTGAGCTCTTCGTAATTTCGGCCGACGAGCGGCTAAGTTTACGAGTTTTGTGTTGCTTTCTGCACGTAGTTACTTCCGAGCGGTCCGACCGTCAAAGTACGCGAGCCTCGTGTTGCTTTCGGCTCGGAGTTACTTCCGCGCGGTCCTAGCGACAAAGTACGCGAGCCTCGTGTTGCTTTCGGCTCGGAGTTACTTCCGCGCGGTCCGATCGGCAAAGTACGCGAGCCTCGTGTTGCTTTCGGCTCGGAGTTACTTCCGCGCGGTCCTAGCGGCAAAGTACGCGAGCCTCGTGTTGCTTTCGGCTCAGGTTACTTCCGCGCGGTCCTAGCGGCAAAGTACGCGAGCCTCGTGTTGCTTTCGGCTCGTAGCTACTCGAGCGGTTCGGACAACAAAGTCCGCGAGCCCTGTGTTTTACTGCTCGGGCTGCTTCCGAACGTTTCGGGCAATCAACTTTGTTCTCCGTATTGTTTTTTAAACTATCTTAGCTATTTTCTCGTAAAGTTAAATTTTCGCGTTTTGTGCTGTTTTCGAGCTCTCTGCTGGCGATCGTCTATGTTCTTAAATCTCGTGTTATTTTCTTGACTCTTCGTAATTTCGGCCGACGAGCGGCTAAGTTTACGAGTTTTGTGTTGCATTCTGCGTAGTTACTTCGAGCGGTCCGACCGTCAAAGTACGCGAGCCTCGTGTTGCTTTCGGCTCGGAGTTATGCGCCCTGCGACAAAGTACGCGAGCCTCGTGTTGCTTTCGGCTCGGAGTTACTTCCGCGCGGTCCTAGCGACAAAGTACGCGAGCCTCGTGTTGCTCGGCTCGGAGTTACTTCCGCGCGGTTCGATCGGCAAAGTACGCGAGCCTCGTGTTGCTTTCGGCTTGGAGTTACTTCCGCGCGGTCCTAGCGGCAAAGTACGCGAGCCTCGTGTTGCTTTCGGCTCCGAGTTACTTCCGCGCTGTCCGATCGGCAAAGTACGCGAACCTCGTGTTGCTACTGCTCGGGGCTGCTTCCGAACGTTTCGGGCAAATAACTTATCGTTCTCCGTAATGTTTTGAGGTGAGTTCTTATATTGTGGCAGGATAAATTTTCGCGATTTGTGCTGTGTTTTCGAGCTCTCTAAGCTGTCGGCCGGCGGAGTGGCAAAGTCCCCGAGCCTCG
>NC_091884.1:4370540-4380540 GCF_019399895.1 Cardiocondyla obscurior | reverse complement strand
GAAACGCCGCGCGCGAGCGCTGGTTAGACTACGCCGCGTGCCCCGGTCAAGAGCTGCTACCATACATAGCGCTTTCGTGGACTCGGGAACACGCGCGGTCGACCCGCGCGCGATCTCTCACCTCGCACACACTTTTGCTGCGCAGGGGCGATCGGTGCACGCAAAATATTTGAAAGAAGGGAAAATGAGAAAACGAACGAGGCAGAGAGAACAACCGCGAGAGCGTGGTGGTCTTTCGTCGACGTTGCGTCAACCGCGCCGCGATCCGCGCGCCCCCGCGCGCCAACCAACCGACCACGACGACAACTGGCCAGCCAGCCCGACGCGAACGTCGGAGGCCGGTTTGCGCGTCGTGGTGGCGTCGGCAACGCGACTGCGGCGGCGGCCGGCAGCAGCTGCAGCGGCGACGACCACTCTCTCTCTCTCTTATAATACGGTCAGGTTCTCTCGTATCTTTGCTTCGTCGTATATATCTCTAAAATCCCTCCTCTCGAGTTTCCTTTGCGTTGGCGGCGGTAAAGCGACGATATGCGCTCTGTGCAGAAGGAGGGAGGCGCGCGATTATCTCGCGGCCTCTATTCTCCTCTCCGATCTTCATTCGAAGAAGGAGGGGAAAACTCAAACTCGGTTCTCCGCGCTCCTTATGAACTACTTCTCCGTGGATCAGCCTTGGATCCCGCGCGCGCCGCAAGCGGCACACAGGCCACCTTCCGGGAGTACAAGCGCGAACGAATTGTCGGCTTGTTTCACTCCGGGCGGCGGCGCGCGCGAGGCAGATCTACTCTTTTTCGTTCGGCGCGTATATACGTATAACGTATAAACTCCTTGCAAGAGCTCGCCACGTTTATCACCACCGCGCACGTCCTTCCCTCCCGTGCGTGTGTGCGTGCGTGCGTCTCTCTGCGATTCTCGATCTCGGTCGGTCGTCGTTCATTCGTTCGACCCTCAAACCTCGTTATTTCGGACGACGCCCAGCGGGGGCGCGAGAGTACGCCGCCGTTCCGCGAGTATAGAGAGAGAGAGCGCGAGAGCCTTCGTAAAACCCTGATGGAATCCAGCAACTCGCCGCGTGGATAGCGTGCGTAGTGTGCCTGATACCCCGGGGAAGGCGTCATCGACGACTCCTCGCTTCTCTTCTCTTTTCTCGTGGATGCGGGTATAACTCTCTCGCCGGCCGCCGCGATCGGGCGAACGTCCAAGCGAATCTCGTACGCGGCCGTCAGCGGCGCGCAAAGCAGTTTGTCTTCGATAAAACGACCCTCAGCCAGGCGTGGTCGGTTGTATCCGTGGACCGCAATGTGCGTTCGAAATGTCGATGTTCATGTGTCCTGCAGTTCACAAGTTGACGCGCAATTAGCTGCGTTCTTCATCGACCCACGAGCCAAGTGATCCACCGTTCAGGGTAATCGTTCCTTCGCGCACCAAGTACGCTCTATCAAGGAATAGACAACAATGTGCGTCTTCTTCGTTTTGGCCCTTCGATCAGCCTGGCCGCGCGTCCGAGCACGCGCGGACCGCCGCCCCTGTTACAGGGCTACGGCACATAATGGAGAGAGAGGGAGACGTCGGTTGTCGGCGCGGTGCGAAAACCAGAGGTTGCGTCTCTCGCGAAGCGAAGCCGGGCGGAACTCTTTGAAAAATCGGGGTCGAAAATGACTAGCATATTCGACGAACCCTTCAGCGCGCGCGATCGCGCGCGGACGGAGGAAGAGCAGCGGCGAGAATCGTCGCACTCTCCACTCCTCGCCCGGCGCGCACGACGACGCGGCAGCATAGGTTACCACCGGTACGCGGCGCATTCGCGCGCACCGCAACGCGTCCGAATCGCGGAGATAGAGGCAGCGCGCGCGCGCGCCTCCGTAGTCTCCTTCTCACCGATCCTGATCCGCGAGCGGGCGCGCATATAGATGCACCTTCGCGCTCCTCCTGGATTCGCACAACGAGACCAACCGGCCGCGCTAGCCCCGGCTAAGGGGCGCGCTGAGCGCGGTGGTCCGCGCAACAGGTCGTTCGAAGCGCGCGAGACAGAGTCGGAGAATCTCCGCAGGAAACGAGAGAGAGAAAAAGAGCGTAATACGGCAATGCGTACAACTCTCGAATCTCTCTTCTCCTACCATATGCCCGGGGTCCTCTCTCGCTTTGAGCTCTCGAGATCTCGACACACTCGTCCCGACCGACAATCCTCTCTTATACGACGGCGACGAATGCGGCGCACTGCAGCACGCCACCGTTGGCGGCGTGTGAGCGCGCACGCGGTCGTTGCGTCCATAAACTATTCTCTCTCGATCTCGCAATTTTGCTCGAGCGAAGCGTCGCGTCTCGCGACGGACGCTCCGACGAGGAGGAAGGCGGCGGCGCGACTCGGAAGACGCGATGTCTCGCGTGCGATTAGATTCGCCCCTTCAGCCACTCTCGACACAACTCAGAGTCGTGTTCTAGCTTGTCTGCCCCGTATCGCGGCAGGCAACGTAGTAGTACGTTACCGTGCGCGTACGGTTCCTCGTCCATGCAGTCGCCGGCCGCTGCGCGCCCGTCACGAGAACGGTGCACACAGAGCAGCAGGACCTCCGGAACGTTAATGATCCTTCCGCAGGTTCACCTACGGAAACCTTGTTTCGACTTTTACTTCCTCTAAATGATCAAGTTTGGTCATCTTCCCGGCAACATCGGCAATGCCGACGCATTGCCGCGCACCAGTCCGAAGACCTCACTAAATCATTCAATCGGTAGTAGCGACGGGCGGTGTGTACAAAGGGCAGGGACGTAATCAACGCGAGCTTATGACTCGCGCTTACTGGGAATTCCTCGTTCATGGGGCAATTGCAAGCCCCAATCCCTAGCACGAAGGAGGTTCAGCGGGTTACCCGGGCCTTTCGGCCAGGGAACACACGCTGATTCCTTCAGTGTAGCGCGCGCGCGGCCCAGAACATCTAAGGGCATCACAGACCTGTTATTGCTCAATCTCGTGCGGCTAGAAGCCGCCTGTCCCTCTAAGAAGATTTGTTTGTACGTTGGTAGTAAAAACCCGCCGGCCGAAGCCGGGGCCTTCAGATACCATAAGGTACGCCTATTTAGCAGGCTAGAGTCTCGTTCGTTATCGGAATTAACCAGACAAATCGCTCCACCAACTAAGAACGGCCATGCACCACCACCCACCGAATCAAGAAAGAGCTATCAATCTGTCAATCCTTCCGGTGTCTGGGCCTGGTGAGGTTTCCCGTGTTGAGTCAAATTAAGCCGCAGGCTCCACTCCTGGTGGTGCCCTTCCGTCAATTCCTTTAAGTTTCAGCTTTGCAACCATACTTCCCCCTGAACCCAAAAGCTTTGGTTTCCCGGAAGCTGCCCGCCGAGTCATCGGAGGAACTTCGGCGGATCGCTAGCTGGCATCGTTTATGGTTAGAACTAGGGCGGTATCTGATCGCCTTCGTCTTCGTTGATTAATGAAAACATTTTTGGCAAATGCTCGCTTCTGTCCGTCTTGCGACGATCAAAATTTCACCTCTAACGTCGCAATACGAATGCCCCCCATCTGTCCCTATTAATCATTACCTCAGGGTTCCGAAAACCAACAAAATAGAACCGAGGTCCTATTCCATTATTCCATGCACGCAGTATTCAGGCGAGGATAGCCTGCTTTAAGCACTCTAATTTGTTCAAAGTAAACGTACCGGCCCGACTCGACACTCAGTAAAGGCACCGCGACGGGATATTAGTTTGGGCGGCCCCTCGCGGGCTAAGCCCACCGGTAGGACGTCCCACATCACGCCAGTTAAACACCGCGAGCGGTGAACCGACGGTGTGCGACACAGATTCAACTACGAGCTTTTTAACCGCAACAACTTTAATATACGCTATTGGAGCTGGAATTACCGCGGCTGCTGGCACCAGACTTGCCCTCAATGGATCCTCGTTAAAGGATTTAAAGTGTACTCATTCCGATTACGGGGCCTCGGATGAGTCCCGTATCGTTATTTTTCGTCACTACCTCCCCGTGCCGGGAGTGGGTAATTTGCGCGCCTGCTGCCTTCCTTGGATGTGGTAGCCGTTTCTCAGGCTCCTCTCCGGAATCGAACCCTGATTCCCCGTTACCCGTTACAACCATGGTAGGCGCAGAACCTATCGACAGTTGATAAGGCAGACATTTGAAAGATGCGTCGCCGGTGCTAGGACCGTACGATCAGCACAAAGTTATTCAGAGTCGCCAAAATAAACGGTGGACGCACGGAGATCCGCACGCCACCGATTGGTTTTGATCTAATAAAGCGTCCTTCCATCACTGGTCGGGACTCTGTTTTGCATGTATTAGCTCTAGAATTACCACAGTTATCCAAGTAAATGTGGGTACAATCTAATGAACCATAACTGATTTAATGAGCCATTCGCGGTTTCACCTTAATTCGGCATGCACTGAGACATGCATGGCTTAATCTTTGAGACAAGCATATGACTACTGGCAGGATCAACCAGGGGGCTTCGTGTGTGCGATCGCGGTTACTCGCGGTGGAGCAACGCGAAAGACAACGCTACGCTGCTACGGACACTCCGCGAGGAAGAGCCGTGCGCGTTTCGTGTGTCGTTAATGCCGGAACTTTCGAGCCGGTCGACGGACACGCTTTTCGTATTTATATATACCTTAACGGTATGAAAGATCAAATTTTGTTCTCATTCACCCATAACAGCGGCTTGTAAGGCCGCTTAGTCCTGACGCTAGACCGATCCGATCTGAGACGTCGTGGAGCACTGTTCGTTCAACGGTGCCAGCGGTGAGAACACCGAGGCACCGGTTGAAAATTATTTCGCTACGGCGTACAGTAAGCAGGAACGGCGACATCGTCAAAGATCTCGCCGAAACCGACACTCTCGTATCCGTGGGGTTGATGTTCGGTAAGCGCAACGATACGTCCGCACGCTTGCTCGGAAGCGAGGGACGATCGCGCGTCCAACACGTAAGTGCGCGACACATATGAGCCATTCGGTCTCTCGACACCGACTCGTGGCAATGCTGTGTCTTATAGTACCGAACCGGGCGGCCGGGCGGTCGGCGACGCACGGTCTAACGCACGGCGGTATATGGGCGAAACCTGCGAAATTTCGACGCTCGAGGACTTAGCCGCTGCGTCGTACGTAGTTATTTACGCAAAGTCCTCGAGCCTCGTGTTGCTTTCGGCAAGTAGTTACCCACGGACAGCTCGAACGGCAAAGTACTCGAGCTCCGTATCGTTTCGGCTCGGTTTACCAACGCCTTCGATTTTCGACTTTGGTGTCGAAACGATCGCCGAGCCCGGCGCACATTTGGGAATGTCGGCAACACGCCCGAACGATCTCAAAAAGAGAACCAAAGTTCTCGTAGTAAGCGCGAGGCTAAATTCTCTCAAAAAGCGTTCTAGTGCGAACGACACTTTTGTACGCACCGCAGTGCTTCGTCGAGCTCGGTTATACATACGCCGTAACGCTACGGTACGACCAGACCGAGAGCTCGCATGCATCGTGTTGTGCACGAGTCGCCGCAGCGACAACACCTCTTACAGTACCGAACCGAGCGGCCGGGCGGTCGGCGACGCACGGTCTAACGCACGGCGGTATATGGGCGCCGGCGGTGAAATTTCGACGCCGCGCGGACCGCTGCGGCGCACGGTAGTTACCTCCGCGTCAAAGATCTCGAGCTCCGTGTTGTTTTACGGCTCGGAGGTACGTACGGACCGCACGAACGGCAGAGTCCTCGAGATACAAAATTTCTTCGTCAAGTATTCACCAATTCCTTCGCTATCCGGCCTCAAACGATCGCCGAGAGCTTGGCGCACATTGGCCGAATGTCGGCAAGACGCCCAACGCTCTCGAAAAAAGAACCGAAATTCTCGCACTCAGCGCAGTGCAAAACACTAAAATCTCTCTCGAGCGAAAGACACTTTCGTACGCACCGCAGTGCTTCGCCGAGCTCGGTTATACATACGCCGTAACGCTACGGTACGACCAGACCGAGAGCTCGCATGCATCGTGTTGTGCACGAGTCGCCTCAGCGACGACACCTCGCCAGTACCGAACCGAGCGGCCGGGCGGTCGGCGACGCACGGTCTAACGCACGGCGGTATATGGGCGCCGGCGGTGAAATTTCGACGCCGCGCGGACTTAGCCGCTGCGGCGCACGGTAGTTACCTCCGCGTCAGATCTCGAGCTCCGTGTTGTTTCGGCTACGTACAGACCGCACGAACGGCAGAGTCCTCGAGATACAAAATTTCTTCGTCACGTATTCACCAATTCCTTCGCTATCCGGCGCAGGAAACGATCGCCGAGAGCTTGGCGCACATTTGGCCGAATGTCGGCAAGACGCCCGAGATCTCAAAGACCAAAGTTCTCGTAGTAAGCGCGAAGCTAAATTCTCTCAAAAAGCGTTCTAGTGCGAACGACACTTAGCGCACCGCAGTGCTTCGCCGAGCTCGGTTATACATACGCCGTAACGCTACGGTACGACCAGACCGAGAGCTCGCATGCACCGTGTTGTTACGAGTCGCCGCAGCGACGACACCTCTTACAGTACCGAACCGAAGGCGGCCGGGCGGCGTGCCTGACGCTAACGCACGGCGGTATATGGGCGCCAGCGGTGAAATTTCGACGCCGCGCGGACGCCGCTGCGGCGCACGGATTACCTCCGCGTCAAAGATCTCGAGCTCCGTGTTGTTTTACGGCTCGGAGGTACGTACGGACCGCACAGGCGGCAGAGTCCTCGAGATACAAAATTTCTTCGTCACGTATTCACCAATTCCTTCGCTATCCGGCCTCGAAACGATCGCCGAGAGCTTGGCGCACATTTGGCCGAATGTCGGCAAGACGCCCGAAAGATCTCAAAAAGAGAACCAAAGTTCTCGTAGTAAGCGCGAAGCTAAATTCTCTCACAAAGCGTTCTAGTGCGAACGACACTTTTGTACGCACCGCAGTGCTTCGCCGAGCTCGGTTATACATACACGCCGTAACGGTACGACCAGACCGAGAGCTCGCATGCACCGTGTTGTGCACGAGTCGCCGCAGCGACGACACCTCTTACAGTACCGAACCGAGCGGCCGGGCGGTCGGCGACGCACGGTCTAACCACGGCGGTATATGGGCGCCGGCGGTGAAATTTCGACGCCGCGCGGACTTAGCCGCTNCGCCGCAGCGACGACACCTCTTACAGTACCGAACCGAGCGGCCGGGCGGTCGGCGACGCACGGTCTACGCACGGCGGTATATGGGCGCCGGCGGTGAAATTTCGACGCTGCGCGGACTTAGCTGCAGCGAAGTCCGCGAGCCTGTGTTGCTTTTACCACGTAGTTACTCCGAGCGGTCCGACCGTCGCAGTTCGCGAGCCTCGTGTTGCTTTTGAACGTAGTTACCCGAGCGGTTTGATCGGCAAAGTACGCGAGCCTCGTAGTTGCTTTACCACGTAGTTACTTCCGGAGCGGTCCGACCGTCAAAGTCCGCGAGCCTCGTGTTGCTTTCGGCTCGGAGTTACTTCCGCGCGGTCCTAGCGGCAAAGTACGCGCGAGCCTCGTGTTGCTTTCGGGTCGGAGTTACTTCCGCGCGGTCCTAGGGCGCGCAATACGCGAGCCTCGTGTTGCTTTCTGGCTTGGAGTTACTCGCGCGGTCCTAGCGGCAAAGTCGCGAGCCTCGTGTTGCTTTCGGCTCGAGTTACGCCGCGCGGTCCTAGCGGCAAAGCACGCGAGCCTCGTTGCTTCGGCTCGAGTTACTTCCGCGCGGTCCTAGCGGCGAAGTACGCGAGCCTCGTGTTGCTTTCGGCTCGAGCCTGCGCGGTCCGAGCGGCAAAGTACGCGAGCCTCGTGTTGCTTTCGGCTCGTAGTTACTTCCGCGCGGTCCTAGCGGCAAAGTACGCGAGCCTCGTGTTGCTTTCTGGCACGGAGTTACTTCCGAGCGGTCCTAGCGTCAAAGTCCGCGAGCCTGTGTTGCTTTCGGCTCGGAGTTACTACCGCGCGGTCCGATCGGCAAAGTACGCGAGCCTCGTGTTGCTTTCGGCTCGGAGTTACTTCCGCGCGGTACGATCGGCAAAGTACGCGAGCCCGTGTTGCTTTCGGCTCGGAGTTACTTCCGCGCGGTCCTAGCGGCAAAGTACGCGAGCCCGTGTTGCTTTCGGCTCGAGTTACTTCCGCGCGGTCCTAGCGGCAAAGTACGCGAGCCTCGTGTTGCTTTCGGCCGGAGTTACTCCGCGCGGTCCGATCGGCAAAGTACGCGAGCCTCGTGTTGCTTTCTGGCTCGGAGTTACTTCCGCGCGGTCCTAGCGGCAAAGTACGCGAGCCTCGTGTTGCTTTCGGCTCGGAGTTACTTCCGCGCGGTCCTAGCGGTAAAGTACGCGAGCCTCGTGTTGCTTTCGGCTCGGAGTTACCTCCGCGCGGTCCTAGCGACAAAGTACGCGAGCCTCGTGTTGCTTTCGGCTCGGAGTTACTTCCGCGCGGTCCGATCGGCAAAGTACGCGAGCCTGTGTTGCTTTCGGCTCGGAGTTACTTCCGAGCGGTCCGACCGTCAAAGTCCGCGAGCCTCGTGTTGCTTTCGGCTCGGAGTTACTTCCGCGCGGTCCTAGCGGCAAAGTACGCGAGCCCCGTGTTGCTTTCGGGTCGGAGTTACTTCCGCGCGGTCCGATCGGCAAAGTACGCGAGCCTCGTGTTGCTTTCGGCTCGGAGTTACTTCCGCGCGGTCCTAGCGGCAAAGTACGCGAGCCTCGTGTTGCTTTCGGGTCGGAGTTACTTCCGCGCGGTCCGACCGGCAAAGTACGCGAGCCTCAGGTCGCTGGATCCCGCGGCGGTCAGCAGCGCCAGTACGCTTCGTGTTGCTTTTCTCGACTGCATTATCCGCGCTTAGCGGCAAAGTACGCGAGCCTCCATCGGTTTATCGAGTTACTTCCGCGCGGTCCGATCGGCAAAGTACGCGAGCCCGTGTTGCTTTCGGCTCGGAGTTACTTCCGCGCGGTCCTAGCGGCAAAGTACGCGAGCCCGTGTTGCTTTCGGCTTGTAGCTACTCGAGCGGTTCGACAACAAAGTCCGCGAGCCCTGTGTTACTACTGCTCGGGGCTGCTTCCGAACGTTTCGCAATCAACTTTTGTTCTCCGTATTGTTTTTTTAAGCTATCTTAGCTATTTTCTCGTAAAAGTTAAATTTTCGCGTTTTGTGCTGTTTTTCGAGCTCTCTGCTGGCGATCGTCTATGTTCTTAAATCTCGTGTTATTTTCTTGAGCTCTTCGTAATTTCGGCCGACGAGCGGCTAAGTTTACGAGTTTTGTGTTGCTTTCTGCACGTAGTTACTTCCGAGCGGTCCGACCGTCAGCACGCGAGCCTCGTGTTGCTTTCGGCTCGGGGTTACTTCCGCGCGGTCCTAGCGACAAAGTACGCGAGCCTCGTGTTGCTTTCGGCTCGGAGTTACTTCCGCGCGGTCCGATCGGCAAAGTACGCGAGCCTCGTGTTGCTTTCGGCTCGGGGTTACTTCCGCGCGGTCCTAGCGGCAAAGTACGCGAGCCTCGTGTTGCTTTCGGCTCGGAGTTACTTCCGCGCGGTCCTAGCGGCAAAGTACGCGAGCCTCGTGTTGCTTTCGGCTCGTAGCTACTTTCGAGCGGTTCGGACAACAAAGTCCGCGAGCCCTGTGTTACTACTGCTCGGGGCTGCTTCCGAACGTTTCGGGCAATCAACTTTTTGTTCTCCGTATTGTGTTTTTAAGCTATCTTAGCTATTTTCTCGTAAAAGTTAAATTTTCGCGTTTTGTGCTGTTTTTTCGAGCTCTCTGCTGGCGATCGTCTATGTTCTTAAATCTCGTGTTATTTTCTTGAGCTCTTCGTAATTTCGGCCGACGAGCGGCTAAGTTTACGAGTTTTGTGTTGCATTCTGCGTAGTTACTTCGAGCGGTCCGACCGTCAAAGTACGCGAGCCTCGTGTTGCTTTCGGCTCGGAGTTACTTCCGCGCGGTCCTAGCGACAAAGTACGCGAGCCTCGTGTTGCTTTCGGCTCGGAGTTACTTCCGCGCGGTCC
>NC_091884.1:4348040-4365540 GCF_019399895.1 Cardiocondyla obscurior | reverse complement strand
CCTGATATTTCTTTTAGTTCTTTCCGTTTTTCCCGTGCCTAGGTCTGGAAATGTATTAAGCCACCACTGATTTATATAGTGCCATGGTGATTGTCCTTCTTGCAAACGCCTAATTGCTGACCGTATCCAAATGCCTCCATTCATCTCTGGGATGATGTCATCAATCTTTTTATTTAGCCACTCTAAGGGCAAACTTTTATTTTCGTCGCTTATGTGGTTTGGTTCTTTCTCCAAATTTTGGTTTCCGTTTTGTACATATTCTCTCTCTTGTATTATATCTGTTTCTTCACTTATGTTATTTTGTATTTCTTCTCTATATTTTATAACCGCTTCTTTGTATTCTCGTCGTTTTCGTATTCCTTTTATTGCCTCAATAGACCTTGTTGTTTCCATTTTTATTTTTAAGTGCTTATTTATCGCTATTATATTGCTTGAGATTTGTGCTTCTTCATACGCCATCATCTCGATTTCTTCGTCGTTCCATCTTGGTTTAGTTCTTGCCAACTGAATTTCTTCATTATATTCTTCTCGATGCTGGCTTTTCTTATGAAGTCCCAGCCCAATTTTTGAGTTAAAAGATCGCATACAATGAGGGCAGACGTATTCCATGATGACCACATTTTGTTCAATCGGTGTATTGATATTCCTTTCTTGGGGATTTCCACGAGTCGAGTTTTCATTGGGGGGAGGCTCCGAGGTACCTCCCCGTACATATGTTTCATTATTTGTAGAAGTAGCACCAATGAAATTCCTCTTTCGAGGACACAGTGGGGGGGTTGCTAACCCACCCACCGCGTATAATGTATGTCGTTAATTTGCTATCGCATTATATGTTGATTTTGCGGCCGGGATTCATCGCAAAGGGGGTGCTCTCAGGCTCCGGCAGGCGACAAACCTCCCCCTTTGCTAGTGTTTTAAACTATGGCTTTATTTATGATCAGTGCCTAATAATGAATCATATTTACTCTTTCGTTTATTTTGCGTTTTAGTATCGCGCACTTATTTGTGTCAAATGCCGAATGATCCAGTTCCGTTAACTTTGCCTTTGTACAGTTGTGACATTTTAATGTTTCCTTTTTATTGCATGCCCTTGATTCGTGATCTCCTGCACAGTGACCACAGATGTCCTTCTCCGCTCTGCATACTTTCGCAATGTGTCCTATCGCTAAACATTTGTAGCATTGGGTTACTCGAATATGGTCCATTATCCTACATGATGACCATCCCATATATATGCGGCCCCGGGCTAATAGGCGTCTTCTGATTTCCGGTGTTACTTCAATTATCATATTTGTGCTTTTTCTTTTCTCCGGTGGATAAAAATATACCATTTTAATTTCGTCGTCCGCGACTCCTTCCAAATTCTGCTTCATTAAGCATTGCATAGCTTCTTCCTTGTTTGTAGTAGTCGGTATGTCTCTTATTATTAGTCTGGGATTCATGTTATCGAACGTTTTAATTTCCATCCCTGCGTTGGTTAGTGCCTGCTTCATTTTGTTCAATTCTCCTTTAGGTGCTACTATTTTAATCGTCTTGTTTCGTCCTCTTATCAGGCGATCGATTTTAATGCCCATTTCATCTGGTTTAATTGTCTTTAATACCGCTTGTTTTGTTGCCGTTGCATCAGCGTAATCCTTTTCGTTTTCTCTTGTGGGTGCTACTTCGATTGTTTCTGTTTGTTGCCTTGGTTCCATGTTTCGTTTTGTTGCCCATGTGGCTCCTCCTTGCGCTTCCTTGTTTACCTTAACCGCATTAGCGTAGCTCCCTGTTGGTCCCATCGTTGTGCATGTCTCTTCGTGTTGCCATTCCGTTAATGCTTCTCTAATAGTCGTTTTTGTCATTTCTTTTATTGATTCCGCTTCTTCTTTCGCGTTTGATTTTTGTACTTCCGTTTTAATCATTCCCCATATGCGCAATGTGGTGTCTCTTTCTGCCTTCATTGTTAGGTAAGCCATTGTCAGTTTATTAATTGCTCTTCTATAAGCTGCCATAATCAACTCAAGTTCCTTCTTTTTGGTTGCTGATTCTTTGCTGACAGCGTTTATCGAGGCAAAATTATAGTCATGGCTATCTAAATCATCTTTCATCTTCTGTAGATCCACATCTGTTATCGGGGATAAATCTTTTATTTCTTTTCCCTCCAAAGGGGATGTTGCCAGTCGTTTCGCTCCTCGCAATCCCTGCTGTACAACTACCGAGTCGCTACCTGAACGAAAACGAAAATCGGACATAGCTCTCGCTACGGGGGTGTTAGGCACTCCCCCAGGATCGATCTCCATCTCATTAACTTGTTGCTCCAAAGCACGCGGTTCTTCCTGACTCATATTTAATTTTAATGATTTAGCCTTATTTTATTGTCACCCGGTATATAATAATTGATGAGAAATGGTCTTAATTATCACAGGGTAACTCTCAAGTTCAGAAATACCGCAGCTTGATTTTATTTTGCAACACTTAGTTTTTATAATTTGACTCTGTTTTATTGTCACCCGGTATATAATAACTAATCAAAAGCAGTCTAAATCCTCATAGAAAAAAAATTTACAAGTCCAACAATATCGCTGTTTCGATTTTTAGCAACACTTCGGTTTGTTCCTTTTATTGTCAAGTATGTTCTTTTAATCATCCGTTAAAATTAATTTTTGGACACCCGGTATTGTTTGTAGTCGTTTGGTGTGTATTTTTAATTTTTTTCGGTCTGTTCTTTTTATTTCTCCGGTCTGTTCTTTTAAACCGTTTTAAAAATGCGTTCAATTCGCGTTTTCGAACACACCCGACCGGGCCAATATGGCCGACACACGTGCTCGTGTACACTGCCGTATATAGATGTAAATCGACTTTTATCGGCCCAATCTTAACGGATTTTGATGTTGAAAAGCATCCCATGCAGTGGAAATCTCGCACAATCATTAATTTCGTATTATTTTTATGTCACAGTAAATCTAAATGTCACCACGGGCAAACGAAATCCGTCCATATACCTAGCCCGTAAACAACTTCCGTCGCCGATATTTGACAAACCACACAACCGCCAAAGACGTGGCATATATCAACGAAAAGCCCGTGCGAAACACTACTCGCGGATCACCAACTTGTCTTTCTAGGCCACTTGCAATCACAATTAATCGGCACTAACTCGGGAGCGATGTGACACACGTCCGTCGCCTTAAGAGAGTCATAGTTACTCCCGCCGTTTACCCGCGCTTGCTTGAATTTCTTCACGTTGACATTCAGAGCACTGGGCAGAAATCACATTGCGTCAACACCCGCGAGGGCCATCGCAATGCTTTGTTTTAATTAGACAGTCGGATTACCCTAGTCCGTGCCAGTTCTGAGCTGAGCGTTGAATGGCGGCCGAAGAGGACGACCACGACGGCTCGCGCCGCCACGGAAGCCTCGCAGCAAGGAAGATCCGCGGGAGGCCAAGGCACGGGACCGAGCTCGGATCCCTGAACCGGCGCGAGAACGCCGATAGTTCACCTCGCCCAGGCCCGGCACGTCAGCCAGACCCGCTTCCCGACCAAGCCCGACACGCCCCGCTCCTCAGAGCCAATCCTTATTCGAAGTTACGGATCCAATTTGCCGACTTCCCTTACCTACATTAGTCTATCGACTAGAGGCTCTTTACCTTGGAGACCTGCTGCGGATATGGGTACGAACCGGCGCGACACCTCCACGTGGCCCTCTCCTGGATTTTCAAGGTCCGAGGGGAAGATCCGGACACCGCCGCAACTGCGGTGCTCTTCGCGTTCAAACCCTATCTCCCTGCTAGAGGTTTCCAGGGAACTCGAACGCTTATACAGAAAAGAAAACTCTTCCCGGATCTCCCGACGGCGTCTCCAGGTCATTTTGGGTTACCCCGACGAACACTCTTACGAGGGCCCGAATTGTATGCGGTTCCGCTGCCGGGTTCCGGAATAGGAACCGGATTCCCTTTCGCCCGACGGGCGTGTGTCAAAAGTTCACTCACCGCGCGCGACGGCACACTCGCGTGTGCGCGCGCTTTTTGTGTGCGCGAGACTTTTCTGCGACAACGAGAGTATCGTACGCCGTCATTGACATAGGATTTCTCCTAGGGCTTAGGATCGACTGACTCGTGTGCAACGGCTGTTCACACGAAACCCTTCTCCACGTCAGTCCTCCAGGGCCTCGCTGGAGTATTTGCTACTACCACCAAGATCTGCACCGACGGCGGCTCCAGGCAGGCTCGCGCCCAGACCCTTCTGCGCACACCGTCGCGACCCTCCTACTCGTCAGGGCTTCGTGGCGGCCTGTAAGCTCCGGGCGAGGAGTTACCCACGCCCTGCCCACGGCCGCCCCACTTGCCGCTGACGGCAGAGTATAGGCTCGACGCTTCAGCGCCATCCATTTTCAGGGCTAGTTGCTTCGGCAGGTGAGTTGTTACACTCCTTAGCGGATTCCGACTTCCATGGCCACCGTCCTGCTGTCTTAAGCAACCAACGCCTTTCATGGTGTCCCATGAGCGTCGAGTTGGGCGCCTTAACTCTGCGTTTGGTTCATCCCACAGCGCCAGTTCTGCTTACCAAAAATGGCCCACTTGGCACTCTGATCCGAGATGCTCGTGGCTTCATAGTTCAAGAAAGCCAGAGATCTCACCCATTTAAAGTTTGAGAATAGGTTGAGGTCGTTTCGGCCCCAAGGCCTCTAATCATTCGCTTTACCAGATGAGACTCGCGCGCGTTCCGTGCGGAACGGCCGAGTGCCAGCTATCCTGAGGGAAACTTCGGAGGGAACCAGCTACTAGATGGTTCGATTAGTCTTTCGCCCCTATACCCAGTTCCGACGATCGATTTGCACGTCAGAATCGCTACGGACCTCCATCAGGGTTTCCCCTGACTTCGTCCTGACCAGGCATAGTTCACCATCTTTCGGGTCCCAACGTGTACGCTCTGGGTGCGCCTCTTCTCGCAATGAGAACGAGACGCCCCGGGAGTGCGGAGCCGCATCGCGACGCGGCCCATCCTCCCTCGGTCGACAACCAGGGCCGACCTTCACTTTCATTACGCCTTTAGGTATCGCTGATCCCAATGACTCGCGTACATGTTAGACTCCTTGGTCCGTGTTTCAAGACGGGTCCTAAGAGTACCCAAAGCAGTAGCGTCGCCGACCGGTATCGGTCCCCCGAGTTGCCCCAGGGAACGTTTGCAGGCCTGTCGAAGGTTAACCGTACGACCAACAGCGGGCCAGGACCGGTGACGGCGCTAGGTCCGTAAGCCTCCGTGTACCGTGGCGCGCGCTTGCGACGGCCTCGACGCACTCCCGCGTGTGTGAGCTGCGGCCTGATACCTTGCGTGTACCGCCGGGCAGCCGGCCGGGCGACCGAGGGTTTGACGGCGTGCCGTGTTACCGGCGACGCGTCAGACACCGCACCGGGCCGTAGACCGACACCCAGCGGGTCGCGACGTTCTACTAGGGGAGAAGTGCACGACGACGAAAACGCCGGACATCGGCGCGCGGCAGCGTGCCCGCGCGCGAGCCGTGAGGCCCCGCGGGGCATCGCCCACCGACGCGAAGCCAGCGTCGCTGACGATGAATCTCCCGTTCGATCTTTGGGTTTCTTAGGTTTACCCCTGAACGGTTTCACGTACTCTTGAACTCTCTCTTCAAAGTTCTTTTCAACTTTCCCTCACGGTACTTGTTCGCTATCGGTCTCGTGGTCGTATTTAGCCTTAGATGGAGTTTACCACCCACTTAGAGCTGCACTCTCAAGCAACCCGACTCTAAGGAGAGATCCTCCCGAGACGCGCACCGGTCGCTACGGGCCTGGCACCCTCTGCGGGTAAGTGGCCCCATTCAAGATGGACTTGGACGCGACGCGGCACCTCGGGATAAGCGGACCCTCCCAAACACCACATTTCCCTGCGGCGGAACCGCGGGATTCGGTGCTGGGCTCTTTCCTGTTCGCTCGCCGCTACTAAGGAAATCCTGGTTAGTTTCTTTTCCTCCGCTTAATAATATGCTTAAATTCAGCGGGTGATCTCGCCTGCTCTGAGGTCGTCAAAAGAAATTGTCGTGAGGCTGTACTATATATATATAATACGAAGAAGGCGAGACGACGACGACGACGACGCGAGAGAAAAGAGAAACGCAACGCGGCGAAACGCCGCGCGCGAGCGCTTGGTTAGACTACGCCGCGTGCCCCGGTCAAGAGCTGCTACCATACATAGCGCTTTCGTGGACTCGGGAACACGCGCGGTCGAACCGCGCGCGATCTCTCACCTCGCACACACTTTTGCTGCGCAGGGGGCGATCGGTGCACGCAAAATATTTGAAAGAAGAGACGAAGGGAAAATGAGAAAACGAACGAGGCATAGAGAACAACCGCGAGAGCGTGGTGGTCTTTCGTCGACGTTGCGTCAACCGCGCCGCGATCCGCGCGCCCGCGCGCGCCAACCAACCGACCACGACGACAACTGGCCAGCCAGCCCGACGCGAACGTCGGAGGCCGGTTTGCGCGTCGTGGTGGCGTCGGCAACGCGACTGCGGCGGCGGCCGGCAGCAGCTGCAGCGGCGACGACCACTCTCTCTCTCTTATAATACGGTCAGGTTCTCTCGTATCTTTGCTTCGTCGTATATATCTCTAAAATCCCTCCTCTCGAGTTTCCTTTGCGTTGGCGGCGGTAAAGCGACGATATGCGCTCTGTGCAGAAGGAGAACGAGGAGGCGCGCGATTATCTCGCGGCCTCTATTCTCCTCTCCGATCTTCATTCGAAGAAGGAGAGGAAAACTCAAACTCGGTTCTCCGCGCTCCTTATGAACTACTTCTCCGTGGATCAGCCTTGGATCCCGCGCGCGCCGCAAGCGGCACACAGGCCACCTTCCGGGAGTACAAGCGCGAACGAATTGTCGGCTTGTTTCACTCCGGGCGGCGGCGCGCGAGAGGCAGATCTACTCTTTTTCGTTCGGCGCGTATATACGTATAACGTATAAACTCCTTGCAAGAGCTCGCCACGTTTATCACCACCGCGCACGTCCTTCCCTCCCGTGCGTGTGTGCGTGCGTGCGTCTCTCTGCGATTCTCGATCGCATCTTTCGGTCGGTCGTCGTTCATTCGTTCGACCCTCAAACCTCGTTATTTCGGACGACGCCCAACGGGGGCGCGAGAGTACGCCGCCGTTCCGCGAGTATAGAGAGAGAGCGCGCAGAGAGCGCGAGAGCCTTCGTAAAACCCTGATGGAATCCAGCAACTCGCCGCGTGGATAGCGTGCGTAGTGTGCCTGATACCCCGGGGAAGGCGTCATCGACGACTCCTCGCTTCTCTTCTCTTTTCTCGTGGATGCGGGTATAACTCTCTCGCCGGCCGCCGCGATCGGGCGAACGTCCAACGAATCGCTCGTACGCGGCCGTCGAAACGGCGCGCGCAAGCAGTTTGTCTTCGATAAAACGACCCTCAGCCAGGCGTGGTCCGGGAATTGTATCCGTGGACCGCAATGTGCGTTCGAAATGTCGATGTTCATGTGTCCTGCAGTTCACAAGTTGACGCGCAATTAGCTGCGTTCTTCATCGACCCACGAGCCAAGTGATCCACCGTTCAGGGTAATCGTTCCTTCGCGCACCAAGTACGCTCTATCAAGGAATAGACAACAATGTGCGTCTTCTTCGTTTTGGCCCTTCGATCAGCCTGGCCGCGCGTCCGAGCACGCGCGGACCGCCGCCCCTGTTACGGGGGCGACGGCACAATAATGGAGAGAGGGAGACGTCGGTTGTCGGCGCGGTGCGAAAACCAAGAGGTTGCGTCTCTCGCGAAGCGGGAGCCGGGGCGGAACTCTTTGAAAAACCATCGGGGTCGAAAATGACTAGCATATTCGACGAACCCTTCAGCGCGCGCGATCGCGCGCGCGCGGGACCGGAGGAAGAGCAGCGGCGAGAATCGTCGCACTCTCCACTCCTCGCCCGGCGCGCACGACGACGCGGCAGCATAGGTTACCACCGGTACGCGGCGCATTCGCGCGCACCGCAACGCGTCCGAATCGCGGAGATAGAGGCAGCGCGCGAGCGCGCCTCCGTAGTCTCCTTCTCACCGATCCTGATCCGCGAGCGGGCGCGCATATAGATGCACCTTCGCGCTCCTCCTGGATTCGCACAACGAGACCAACCGGCCGCGCTAGCCCCGGCTAAGGGGCGCGCTGAGCGCGGTGGTCCGCGCAACAGGTCGTTCGAAGCGCGCGAGAGACAGAGAGTCGGAGAATCTCCGCAGGAAACGAGAGAGAGAGAATGCAAAGAGCGTAATACGGCAATGCGTACAACTCTCGAATCTCTCTTCTTCTCCACAATATGCCCGGGGTCCTCTCTCGCTTTGAGCTCTCGAGATCTCGACACACTCGTCCCGACCGACAATCCTCTCTTATACGACGGCGACGAATGCGGCGCACACCGCAGCACGCCACCGTTGGCGGCGTGTGAGCGCGCACGCGGTCGTTGCGTCGCATAAACTATTCTCTCCTCTCGATCTCGCAATTTTGCTCGAGCGAAGCGTCGCGTCTCGCGACGGACGCTCCGACGAGGAGTGGGAAGGCGGCGCGGACTCGGAAGACGCGATGTCTCGCGTGCGATTAGATTTTGCGCCCCTTCAGCCACTCTCGACACAACTCGCAGAGTCGTGTTCTAACTTGTCTGCCCCGTATCGCGGCAGGCAACGTAGTAAACGTTACCGTGCGCGCGTACGGTTCCTCGTCCATGCAGTCGCCGGCCGCTGCGCGCTCGTCACGAGAACGGTGCACACAGAGCAGCAGGACCTCCGGAACGTTAATGATCCTTCCGCAGGTTCACCTACGGAAACCTTGTTACGACTTTTACTTCCTCTAAATGATCAAGTTTGGTCATCTTCCCGGCAACATCGGCAATGCCGACGCATTGCCGCGCACCAGTCCGAAGACCTCACTAAATCATTCAATCGGTAGTAGCGACGGGCGGTGTGTACAAAGGGCAGGGACGTAATCAACGCGAGCTTATGACTCGCGCTTACTGGGAATTCCTCGTTCATGGGGAACAATTGCAAGCCCCAATCCCTAGCACGAAGGAGGTTCAGCGGGTTACCCGGGCCTTTCGGCCAGGGAACACACGCTGATTCCTTCAGTGTAGCGCGCGTGCGGCCCAGAACATCTAAGGGCATCACAGACCTGTTATTGCTCAATCTCGTGCGGCTAGAAGCCGCCTGTCCCTCTAAGAAGATTTGTTTGTACGTTGGTAGTAAAAACCCGCCGGCCGAAGCCGGGGGCCTTCGAAATACCATAAGGTACGCCTATTTAGCAGGCTAGAGTCTCGTTCGTTATCGGAATTAACCAGACAAATCGCTCCACCAACTAAGAACGGCCATGCACCACCACCCACCGAATCAAGAAAGAGCTATCAATCTGTCAATCCTTCCGGTGTCTGGGCCTGGTGAGGTTTCCCGTGTTGAGTCAAATTAAGCCGCAGGCTCCACTCCTGGTGGTGCCCTTCCGTCAATTCCTTTAAGTTTCAGCTTTGCAACCATACTTTCCCCGGAACCCAAAAGCTTTGGTTTCCCGGAAGCTGCCCGCCGAGTCATCGGAGGAACTTCGGCGGATCGCTAGCTGGCATCGTTTATGGTTAGAACTAGGGCGGTATCTGATCGCCTTCGAACCTCTAACTTTCGTTCTTGATTAATGAAAACATTTTTGGCAAATGCTTTCGCTTCTGTCCGTCTTGCGACGATCCAAAAATTTCACCTCTAACGTCGCAATACGAATGCCCCCATCTGTCCCTATTAATCATTACCTCGGGGTTCCGAAAACCAACAAAATAGAACCGAGGTCCTATTCCATTATTCCATGCACGCAGTATTCAGGCGAGGATAGCCTGCTTTAAGCACTCTAATTTGTTCAAAGTAAACGTACCGGCCCGACTCGACACTCAGTAAAGAGCACCGCGACGGGATATTAGTTTGGGCGGCCCCTCGCGGGGCTAAGCCCACCGGTAGGACGTCCCACATCACGCCAGTTAAACACCGCGAGCGGTGAACCGACGGTGTGCGACACAGATTCAACTACGAGCTTTTTAACCGCAACAACTTTAATATACGCTATTGGAGCTGGAATTACCGCGGCTGCTGGCACCAGACTTGCCCTCAATGGATCCTCGTTAAAGGATTTAAAGTGTACTCATTCCGATTACGGGGCCTCGGATGAGTCCCGTATCGTTATTTTTCGTCACTACCTCCCCGTGCCGGGAGTGGGTAATTTGCGCGCCTGCTGCCTTCCTTGGATGTGGTAGCCGTTTCTCAGGCTCCCTCTCCGGAATCGAACCCTGATTCCCCGTTACCCGTTACAACCATGGTAGGCGCAGAACCTACCATCGACAGTTGATAAGGCAGACATTTGAAAGATGCGTCGCCGGTGCTAGGACCGTACGATCAGCACAAAGTTATTCAGAGTCGCCAAAATAAACGGTGGACGCACGGAGATCCGCACGCCACCGATTGGTTTTGATCTAATAAAAGCGTCCCTTCCATCACTGGTCGGGACTCTGTTTTGCATGTATTAGCTCTAGAATTACCACAGTTATCCAAGTAAATGTGGGTACAATCTAATGAACCATAACTGATTTAATGAGCCATTCGCGGTTTCACCTTAATTCGGCATGCACTGAGACATGCATGGCTTAATCTTTGAGACAAGCATATGACTACTGGCAGGATCAACCAGGGAGCTTCGTGTGTGCGATCGCGGTTACTCGCGGTGGAGCAACGCGAAAGACAACGCTACGCTGCTACGGACACTCCGCGAGGAAGAGCCGTGCGCGTTTCGTGTGTCGTTAATGCCGCCGGAACTTTTCGAGCCGGTCGACGGACACGCTTTTCGTATTTATATATACCTTAACGGTATGAAAGATCAAATTTTGTTCTCATTCACCCATAACAGCGGCTTGTAAGGCCGCTTAGCCCTGACGCTAGACCGATCCGATCTGAGACGTCGTGGAGCACTGTTCGTTCAACGGTGCCAGCGGTGAGAACACCGAGGCACCGGTTGAAAATTATTTCGCTACGGCGTACAAGTAAGCGGGAACGGCGACATCGTCAAAGATCTCGCCGAAACCGACACTCTCGTATCCGTGGAGTTGATGTTCGGTAAGCGCAACGATACGTCCGCACGCTTGCTCGGAAGCGAGGGACGATCGCGCGTCCAACACGTAAGTGCGCGCCACATATGAGCCATTCGGTCTCTCGACACCGACTCGTGGCAATGCTGTGTCTTATAGTACCGAACCGGGCGGCCGGGCGGTCGGCGACGCACGGTCTAACGCACGGCGGTATATGGGCGAAACCTGCGAAATTTCGACGCCTCGAGGACTTAGCCGCTGCGTCGTACGTAGTTATTTACGCAAAGTCCTCGAGCCTCGTGTTGCTTTC
This sequence comes from Cardiocondyla obscurior, assembly GCF_019399895.1. Lineage (NCBI taxonomy): Eukaryota > Metazoa > Arthropoda > Insecta > Hymenoptera > Formicidae > Cardiocondyla > Cardiocondyla obscurior. The sequence continues at coordinate 4,354,151 of NC_091884.1, read as the reverse complement.
GGCAAGTAGTTACCCACGGACAGCTCGAACGGCAAAGTACTCGAGCTCCGTATCGTTTCGGCTCGGATTTACCAACGCCTTCGATTTTCGACTTTGGTGTCGAAACGATCGCCGAGCCCGGCGCACATTTGGCCGAATGTCGGCAACACGCCCGAACGATCTCAAAAGAGAACCAAAGTTCTCGTAGTAAGCGCGAGGCTAAATTCTCTCAAAAAGCGTTCTAGTGCGAACGACACTTTTGTACGCACCGCAGTGCTTCGTCGAGCTCGGTTATACATACGCCGTAACGCTACGGTACGACCAGACCGAGAGCTCGCATGCATCGTGTTGTGCACGAGTCGCCGCAGCGACAACACCTCTTACAGTACCGAACCGAGCGGCCGGGCGGTCGGCGACGCACGGTCTAACGCACGGCGGTATATGGGCGCCGGCGGTGAAATTTCGACGCCGCGCGGACTTAGCCGCTGCGGCGCACGGTAGTTACCTCCGCGTCAAAGATCTCGAGCTCCGTGTTGTTTTACGGCTCGGAGGTACGTACGGACCGCACGAACGGCAGAGTCCTCGAGATACAAAATTTCTTCGTCAAGTATTCACCAATTCCTTCGCTATCCGGCCTCGAAACGATCGCCGAGAGCTTGGCGCACAATTGGCCGAATGTCGGCAAGACGCCCGAACGCTCTCGAAAAAGAGAACCGAAATTCTCGCACTCAGCGCAGTGCAAAACACTTTAAAAATCTCTCTCGAGCGAAAGACACTTTCGTACGCACCGCAGTGCTTCGCCGAGCTCGGTTATACATACGCCGTAACGCTACGGTACGACCAGACCTAGAGCTCGCATGCATCGTGTTGTGCACGAGTCGCCTCAGCGACGACACCTCTTACAGTACCGAACCGAGCGGCCGGGCGGTCGGCGACGCACGGTCTAACGCACGGCGGTATATGGGCGCCGGCGGTGAAATTTCGACGCCGCGCGGACTTAGCCGCTGCGGCGCACGGTAGTTACCTCCGCGTCAAAGATCTCGAGCTCCGTGTTGTTTTACGGCTCGGAGGTACGTACGGACCGCACGAACGGCAGAGTCCTCGAGATACAAAATTTCTTCGTCAAGTATTCACCAATTCCTTCGCTATCCGGCCTCGAAACGATCGCCGAGAGCTTGGCGCACATTTGGCCGAATGTCGGCAAGACGCCCGAAAGATCTCAAAAGAGAACCAAAGTTCTCGTAGTAAGCGCGAAGCTAAATTCTCTCAAAAAGCGTTCTAGTGCGAACGACACTTTTGTACGCACCGCAGTGCTTCGCCGAGCTCGGTTATACATACGCCGTAACGCTACGGTACGACCAGACCGCGAGCTCGCATGCACCGTGTTGTGCACGAGTCGCCGCAGCGACGACACCTCTTACAGTACCGAACCGAGCGGCCGGGCGGTCGGCGACGCACGGTCTAACGCACGGCGGTATATGGGCGCCGGCGGTGAAATTTCGACGCCGCGCGGACTTAGCCGCTGCGGCGCACGGTAGTTACCTCCGCGTCAAAGATCTCGAGCTCCGTGTTGTTTTACGGCTCGGAGGTACGTACGGACCGCACGAACGGCAGAGTCCTCGAGATACAAAATTTCTTCGTCACGTATTCACCAATTCCTTCGCTATCCGGCCTCGAAACGATCGCCGAGAGCTTGGCGCACATTTGGCCGAATGTCGGCAAGACGCCCGAAAGATCTCAAAAAGAGAACCAAAGTTCTCGTAGTAAGCGCGAAGCTAAATTCTCTCAAAAAGCGTTCTAGTGCGAACGACACTTTTGTACGCACCGCAGTGCTTCGCCGAGCTCGGTTATACATACGCCGTAACGCTACGGTACGACCAGACCGAGAGCTCGCATGCACCGTGTTGTGCACGAGTCGCCGCAGCGACGACACCTCTTACAGTACCGAACCGAGCGGCCGGGCGGTCGGCGACGCACGGTCTAACGCACGGCGGTATATGGGCGCCGGCGGTGAAATTTCGACGCCGCGCGGACTTAGCCGCAGCGAAGTCCGCGAGCCTCGTGTTGCTTTTACCACGTAGTTACTTCCGAGCGGTCCGACCGTCAAAGTTCGCGAGCCTCGTGTTGCTTTTGGAACGTAGTTACTTCCGAGCGGTTTGATCGGCAAAGTACGCGAGCCTCGTGTTGCTTTTACCACGTAGTTACTTCCGAGCGGTCCGACCGTCAAAGTCCGCGAGCCTCGTGTTGCTTTCGGCTCGGAGTTACTTCCGCGCGGTCCTAGCGGCAAAGTACGCGAGCCTCGTGTTGCTTTCGGGTCGGAGTTACTTCCGCGCGGTCCGATCGGCAAAGTACGCGAGCCTCGTGTTGCTTTCGGCTTGGAGTTACTTCCGCGCGGTCCTAGCGGCAAAGTACGCGAGCCTCGTGTTGCTTTCGGCTCGGAGTTACTTCCGCGCGGTCCTAGCGGCAAAGTACGCGAGCCTCGTGTTGCTTTCGGCTCGGAGTTACTTCCGCGCGGTCCGATCGGCAAAGTACGCGAGCCTCGTGTTGCTTTCGGCTCGGAGTTACTTCCGCGCGGTCCTAGCGGCAAAGTACGCGAGCCTCGTGTTGCTTTCGGCTCGGAGTTACTTCCGCGCGGTCCTAGCGGCAAAGTACGCGAGCCTCGTGTTGCTTTCGGCTCGGAGTTACTTCCGCGCGGTCCTAGCGACAAAGTACGCGAGCCTCGTGTTGCTTTCGGCTCGGAGTTACTTCCGCGCGGTCCGATCGGCAAAGTACGCGAGCCTCGTGTTGCTTTCGGCTCGGAGTTACTTCCGAGCGGTCCGACCGTCAAAGTCCGCGAGCCTCGTGTTGCTTTCGGCTCGGAGTTACTTCCGCGCGGTCCTAGCGGCAAAGTACGCGAGCCTCGTGTTGCTTTCGGGTCGGAGTTACTTCCGCGCGGTCCGATCGGCAAAGTACGCGAGCCTCGTGTTGCTTTCGGCTCGGAGTTACTTCCGCGCGGTCCTAGCGGCAAAGTACGCGAGCCTCGTGTTGCTTTCGGGTCGGAGTTACTTCCGCGCGGTCCGATCGGCAAAGTACGCGAGCCTCGTGTTGCTTTCGGCTCAGAGTTACTTCCGCGCGGTCCTAGCGGCAAAGTACGCGAGCCTCGTGTTGCTTTCGGCTCGGAGTTACTTCCGCGCGGTCCTAGCGGCAAAGTACGCGAGCCTCGTGTTGCTTTCGGCTCGCAGTTACTTCCGCGCGGTCCGATCGGCAAAGTACGCGAGCCTCGTGTTGCTTTCGGCTCGGAGTTACTTCCGCGCGGTCCTAGCGGCAAAGTACGCGAGCCTCGTGTTGCTTTCGGCTTGTAGCTACTTTCGAGCGGTTCGGACAACAAAGTCCGCGAGCCCTGTGTTACTACTGCTCGGGGCTGCTTCCGAACGTTTCGGGCAATCAACCTTTTGTTCTCCGTATTGTTTTTTTAAGCTATCTTAGCTATTTTCTCGTAAAAGTTAAATTTTCGCGTTTTGTGCTGTTTTTCGAGCTCTCTGCTGGCGATCGTCTATGTTCTTAAATCTCGTGTTATTTTCTTGAGCTCTTCGTAATTTCGGCCGACGAGCGGCTAAGTTTACGAGTTTTGTGTTGCTTTCTGCACGTAGTTACTTCCGAGCGGTCCGACCGTCAAAGTACGCGAGCCTCGTGTTGCTTTCGGCTCGGAGTTACTTCCGCGCGGTCCTAGCGACAAAGTACGCGAGCCTCGTGTTGCTTTCGGCTCGGAGTTACTTCCGCGCGGTCCGATCGGCAAAGTACGCGAGCCTCGTGTTGCTTTCGGCTCGGAGTTACTTCCGCGCGGTCCTAGCGGCAAAGTACGCGAGCCTCGTGTTGCTTTCGGCTCGGAGTTACTTCCGCGCGGTCCTAGCGGCAAAGTACGCGAGCCTCGTGTTGCTTTCGGCTCGGAGTTACTTCCGCGCGGTCCGATCGGCAAAGTACGCGAGCCTCGTGTTGCTTTCGGCTTGCAGTTACTTCCGCGCGGTCCTAGCGGCAAAGTACGCGAGCCTCGTGTTGCTTTCGGCTCGGAGTTACTTCCGCGCGGTCCTAGCGGCAAAGTACGCGAGCCTCGTGTTGCTTTCGGCTCGGAGTTACTTCCGCGCGGTCCGATCGGCAAAGTACGCGAGCCTCGTGTTGCTTTCGGCTCGGAGTTACTTCCGCGCGGTCCTAGCGGCAAAGTACGCGAGCCTCGTGTTGCTTTCGGCTCGTAGTTACTTCCGCGCGGTCCGACGGCAAAGTCCGCGAGCCTGTGTTGCTACGGCTCGGGGCTGCTTCCGAACGTTTCGGGCAATCAACCTTTTGTTCTCCGTATTGTTTTTTTAAGCTATCTTAGCTATTTTCTCGTAAAAGTTAAATTTTCGCGTTTTGTGCTGTTTTTCGAGCTCTCTGCTGGCGATCGTCTATGTTCTTAAATCTCGTGTTATTTTCTTGAGCTCTTCGTTACTTCGGCCGACGAGCGGCAAAGTTTACGAGTTTCGTGTTGCTTTCTGCTCGGAGTTACTTCCGCGCGGTCCGACCGTCAAAGTACGCGAGCCTCGTGTTGCTTTCGGCTCGGAGTTACTTCCGCGCGGTCCTAGCGGCAAAGTACGCGAGCCTCGTGTTGCTTTCGGCTCGGAGTTACTTCCGCGCGGTCCGATCGGCAAAGTACGCGAGCCTCGTGTTGCTTTCGGCTCGGAGTTACTTCCGCGCGGTCCTAGCGGCAAAGTACGCGAGCCTCGTGTTGCTTTCGGCTCGGAGTTACTTCCGCGCGGTCCGATCGGCAAAGTACGCGAGCCTCGTGTTGCTTTCGGCTCGGAGTTACTTCCGCGCGGTCCTAGCGGCAAAGTACGCGAGCCTCGTGTTGCTTTCGGCTCGGAGTTACTTCCGCGCGGTCCGATCGGCAAAGTACGCGAGCCTCGTGTTGCTTTCGGCTCGGAGTTACTTCCGCGCGGTCCTAGCGGCAAAGTACGCGAGCCTCGTGTTGCTTTCGGCTCGGAGTTACTTCCGCGCGGTTCTAGCGGCAAAGTACGCGAGCCTCGTGTTGCTTTCGGCTCGGAGTTACTTCCGCGCGGTCCGATCGGCAAAGTACGCGAGCCTCGTGTTGCTTTCGGCTCGGAGTTACTTCCGCGCGGTCCTAGCGGCAAAGTACGCGAGCCTCGTGTTGCTTTCGGCTTGTAGCTACTTTCGAGCGGTTCGGACAACAAAGTCCGCGAGCCCTGTGTTACTACTGCTCGGGGCTGCTTCCGAACGTTTCGGGCAATCAACCTTTTGTTCTCCGTATTGTTTTTTTAAGCTATCTTAGCTATTTTCTCGTAAAAGTTAAATTTTCGCGTTTTGTGCTGTTTTTCGAGCTCTCTGCTGGCGATCGTCTATGTTCTTAAATCTCGTGTTATTTTCTTGAGCTCTTCGTAATTTCGGCCGACGAGCGGCTAAGTTTACGAGTTTTGTGTTGCTTTCTGCACGTAGTTACTTCCGAGCGGTCCGACCGTCAAAGTACGCGAGCCTCGTGTTGCTTTCGGCTCGGAGTTACTTCCGCGCGGTCCTAGCGACAAAGTACGCGAGCCTCGTGTTGCTTTCGGCTCGGAGTTACTTCCGCGCGGTCCGATCGGCAAAGTACGCGAGCCTCGTGTTGCTTTCGGCTCGGAGTTACTTCCGCGCGGTCCTAGCGGCAAAGTACGCGAGCCTCGTGTTGCTTTCGGCTCGGAGTTACTTCCGCGCGGTCCTAGCGGCAAAGTACGCGAGCCTCGTGTTGCTTTCGGCTCGTAGCTACTTTCGAGCGGTTCGGACAACAAAGTCCGCGAGCCCTGTGTTACTACTGCTCGGGGCTGCTTCCGAACGTTTCGGGCAATCAACTTTTTGTTCTCCGTATTGTTTTTTAAGCTATCTTAGCTATTTTCTCGTAAAAGTTAAATTTTCGCGTTTTGTGCTGTTTTTCGAGCTCTCTGCTGGCGATCGTCTATGTTCTTAAATCTCGTGTTATTTTCTTGAGCTCTTCGTAATTTCGGCCGACGAGCGGCTAAGTTTACGAGTTTTGTGTTGCATTCTGCACGTAGTTACTTCCGAGCGGTCCGACCGTCAAAGTACGCGAGCCTCGTGTTGCTTTCGGCTCGGAGTTACTTCCGCGCGGTCCTAGCG
>NC_091884.1:4325540-4343040 GCF_019399895.1 Cardiocondyla obscurior | reverse complement strand
GGCACCTCGGGATAAGCGGACCCTCCCAAACACCACATTTCCCTGCGGCGGAACCGCGGGATTCGGTGCTGGGCTCTTTCCTGTTCGCTCGCCGCTACTAAGGAAATCCTGGTTAGTTTCTTTTCCTCCGCTTAATAATATGCTTAAATTCAGCGGGTGATCTCGCCTGCTCTGAGGTCGTCAAAAGAAATTGTCGTGAGGCTGTACTATATATATATAATACGAAGAAGGCGAGACGACGACGACGACGACGCGAGAGAAAAGAGAAACGCAACGCGGCGAAACGCCGCGCGCGAGCGCTTGGTTAGACTACGCCGCGTGCCCCGGTCAAGAGCTGCTACCATACATAGCGCTTTCGTGGACTCGGGAACACGCGCGGTCGACCCGCGCGCGATCTCTCACCTCGCACACACTTTTGCTGCGCAGGGGGCGATCGGTGCACGCAAAATATTTGAAAGAAGAGACGAAGGGAAAATGAGAAAACGAACGAGGCATAGAGAACAACCGCGAGAGCGTGGTGGTCTTTCGTCGACGTTGCGTCAACCGCGCCGCGATCCGCGCGTCCGCGCGCGCCAACCAACCGACCACGACGACAACTGGCCAGCCAGCCCGACGCGAACGTCGGAGGCCGGTTTGCGCGTCGTGGTGGCGTCGGCAACGCGACTGCGGCGGCGGCCGGCAGCAGCTGCAGCGGCGACGACCACTCTCTCTCTCTTATAATACGGTCAGGTTCTCTCGTATCTTTGCTTCGTCGTATATATCTCTAAAATCCCTCCTCTCGAGTTTCCTTTGCGTTGGCGGCGGTAAAGCGACGATATGCGCTCTGTGCAGAAGGAGAACGAGGAGGCGCGCGATTATCTCGCGGCCTCTATTCTCCTCTCCGATCTTCATTCGAAGAAGGAGAGGAAAACTCAAACTCGGTTCTCCGCGCTCCTTATGAACTACTTCTCCGTGGATCAGCCTTGGATCCCGCGCGCGCCGCAAGCGGCACACAGGCCACCTTCCGGGAGTACAAGCGCGAACGAATTGTCGGCTTGTTTCACTCCGGGCGGCGGCGCGCGAGAGGCAGATCTACTCTTTTTCGTTCGGCGCGTATATACGTATAACGTATAAACTCCTTGCAAGAGCTCGCCACGTTTATCACCACCGCGCACGTCCTTCCCTCCCGTGCGTGTGTGCGTGCGTGCGTCTCTCTGCGATTCTCGATCGCATCTTTCGGTCGGTCGTCGTTCATTCGTTCGACCCTCAAACCTCGTTATTTCGGACGACGCCCAACGGGGGCGCGAGAGTACGCCGCCGTTCCGCGAGTATAGATAGAGCGCGCGCAGAGAGCGCGAGAGCCTTCGTAAAACCCTGATGGAATCCAGCAACTCGCCGCGTGGATAGCGTGCGTAGTGTGCCTGATACCCCGGGGAAGGCGTCATCGACGACTCCTCGCTTCTCTTCTCTTTTCTCGTGGATGCGGGTATAACTCTCTCGCCGGCCGCCGCGATCGGGCGAACGTCCAACGAATCGCTCGTACGCGGCCGTCGAAACGGCGCGCGCAAGCAGTTTGTCTTCGATAAAACGACCCTCAGCCAGGCGTGGTCCGGGAATTGTATCCGTGGACCGCAATGTGCGTTCGAAATGTCGATGTTCATGTGTCCTGCAGTTCACAAGTTGACGCGCAATTAGCTGCGTTCTTCATCGACCCACGAGCCAAGTGATCCACCGTTCAGGGTAATCGTTCCTTCGCGCACCAAGTACGCTCTATCAAGGAATAGACAACAATGTGCGTCTTCTTCGTTTTGGCCCTTCGATCAGCCTGGCCGCGCGTCCGAGCACGCGCGGACCGCCGCCCCTGTTACGGGGGCTACGGCACAATAATGGAGAGAGAGGGAGACGTCGGTTGTCGGCGCGGTGCGAAAACCAAGAGGTTGCGTCTCTCGCGAAGCGAGAGCCGGGGCGGAACTCTTTGAAAAACCATCGGGGTCGAAAATGACTAGCATATTCGACGAACCCTTCAGCGCGCGCGATCGCGCGCGCGCGGGACCGGAGGAAGAGCAGCGGCGAGAATCGTCGCACTCTCCACTCCTCGCCCGGCGCGCACGACGACGCGGCAGCATAGGTTACCACCGGTACGCGGCGCATTCGCGCGCACCGCAACGCGTCCGAATCGCGGAGATAGAGGCAGCGCGCGAGCGCGCCTCCGTAGTCTCCTTCTCACCGATCCTGATCCGCGAGCGGGCGCGCATATAGATGCACCTTCGCGCTCCTCCTGGATTCGCACAACGAGACCAACCGGCCGCGCTAGCCCCGGCTAAGGGCGCGCTGAGCGCGGTGGTCCGCGCAACAGGTCGTTCGAAGCGCGCGAGAGACAGAGAGTCGGAGAATCTCCGCAGGAAACGAGAGAGAGAGAATGCAAAGAGCGTAATACGGCAATGCGTACAACTCTCGAATCTCTCTTCTTCTCCACAATATGCCCGGGGTCCTCTCTCGCTTTGAGCTCTCGAGATCTCGACACACTCGTCCCGACCGACAATCCTCTCTTATACGACGGCGACGAATGCGGCGCACACCGCAGCACGCCACCGTTGGCGGCGTGTGAGCGCGCACGCGGTCGTTGCGTCGCATAAACTATTCTCTCCTCTCGATCTCGCAATTTTGCTCGAGCGAAGCGTCGCGTCTCGCGACGGACGCTCCGACGAGGAGTGGGAAGGCGGCGCGGACTCGGAAGACGCGATGTCTCGCGTGCGATTAGATTTTGCGCCCCTTCAGCCACTCTCGACACAACTCGCAGAGTCGTGTTCTAGCTTGTCTGCCCCGTATCGCGGCAGGCAACGTAGTACACGTTACCGTGCGCGCGTACGGTTCCTCGTCCATGCAGTCGCCGGCCGCTGCGCGCGCGTCACGAGAACGGTGCACACAGAGCAGCAGGACCTCCGGAACGTTAATGATCCTTCCGCAGGTTCACCTACGGAAACCTTGTTACGACTTTTACTTCCTCTAAATGATCAAGTTTGGTCATCTTCCCGGCAACATCGGCAATGCCGACGCATTGCCGCGCACCAGTCCGAAGACCTCACTAAATCATTCAATCGGTAGTAGCGACGGGCGGTGTGTACAAAGGGCAGGGACGTAATCAACGCGAGCTTATGACTCGCGCTTACTGGGAATTCCTCGTTCATGGGGAACAATTGCAAGCCCCAATCCCTAGCACGAAGGAGGTTCAGCGGGTTACCCGGGCCTTTCGGCCAGGGAAAACACGCTGATTCCTTCAGTGTAGCGCGCGTGCGGCCCAGAACATCTAAGGGCATCACAGACCTGTTATTGCTCAATCTCGTGCGGCTAGAAGCCGCCTGTCCCTCTAAGAAGATTTGTTTGTACGTTGGTAGTAAAAACCCGCCGGCCGAAGCCGGGGGCCTTCGAAATACCATAAGGTACGCCTATTTAGCAGGCTAGAGTCTCGTTCGTTATCGGAATTAACCAGACAAATCGCTCCACCAACTAAGAACGGCCATGCACCACCACCCACCGAATCAAGAAAGAGCTATCAATCTGTCAATCCTTCCGGTGTCTGGGCCTGGTGAGGTTTCCCGTGTTGAGTCAAATTAAGCCGCAGGCTCCACTCCTGGTGGTGCCCTTCCGTCAATTCCTTTAAGTTTCAGCTTTGCAACCATACTTTCCCCGGAACCCAAAAGCTTTGGTTTCCCGGAAGCTGCCCGCCGAGTCATCGGAGGAACTTCGGCGGATCGCTAGCTGGCATCGTTTATGGTTAGAACTAGGGCGGTATCTGATCGCCTTCGAACCTCTAACTTTCGTTCTTGATTAATGAAAACATTTTTGGCAAATGCTTTCGCTTCTGTCCGTCTTGCGACGATCCAAGAATTTCACCTCTAACGTCGCAATACGAATGCCCCCATCTGTCCCTATTAATCATTACCTCGGGGTTCCGAAAACCAACAAAATAGAACCGAGGTCCTATTCCATTATTCCATGCACGCAGTATTCAGGCGAGGATAGCCTGCTTTAAGCACTCTAATTTGTTCAAAGTAAACGTACCGGCCCGACTCGACACTCAGTAAAGAGCACCGCGACGGGATATTAGTTTGGGCGGCCCCTCGCGGGGCTAAGCCCACCGGTAGGACGTCCCACATCACGCCAGTTAAACACCGCGAGCGGTGAACCGACGGTGTGCGACACAGATTCAACTACGAGCTTTTTAACCGCAACAACTTTAATATACGCTATTGGAGCTGGAATTACCGCGGCTGCTGGCACCAGACTTGCCCTCAATGGATCCTCGTTAAAGGATTTAAAGTGTACTCATTCCGATTACGGGGCCTCGGATGAGTCCCGTATCGTTATTTTTCGTCACTACCTCCCCGTGCCGGGAGTGGGTAATTTGCGCGCCTGCTGCCTTCCTTGGATGTGGTAGCCGTTTCTCAGGCTCCCTCTCCGGAATCGAACCCTGATTCCCCGTTACCCGTTACAACCATGGTAGGCGCAGAACCTACCATCGACAGTTGATAAGGCAGACATTTGAAAGATGCGTCGCCGGTGCTAGGACCGTACGATCAGCACAAAGTTATTCAGAGTCGCCAAAATAAACGGTGGACGCACGGAGATCCGCACGCCACCGATTGGTTTTGATCTAATAAAAGCGTCCCTTCCATCACTGGTCGGGACTCTGTTTTGCATGTATTAGCTCTAGAATTACCACAGTTATCCAAGTAAATGTGGGTACAATCTAATGAACCATAACTGATTTAATGAGCCATTCGCGGTTTCACCTTAATTCGGCATGCACTGAGACATGCATGGCTTAATCTTTGAGACAAGCATATGACTACTGGCAGGATCAACCAGGGAGCTTCGTGTGTGCGATCGCGGTTACTCGCGGTGGAGCAACGCGAAAGACAACGCTACGCTGCTACGGACACTCCGCGAGGAAGAGCCGTGCGCGTTTCGTGTGTCGTTAATGCCGCCGGAACTTTTCGAGCCGGTCGACGGACACGCTTTTCGTATTTATATATACCTTAACGGTATGAAAGATCAAATTTTGTTCTCATTCACCCATAACAGCGGCTTGTAAGGCCGCTTAGCCCTGACGCTAGACCGATCCGATCTGAGACGTCGTGGAGCACTGTTCGTTCAACGGTGCCAGCGGTGAGAACACCGAGGCACCGGTTGAAAATTATTTCGCTACGGCGTACAAGTAAGCGGGAACGGCGACATCGTCAAAGATCTCGCCGAAACCGACACTCTCGTATCCGTGGAGTTGATGTTCGGTAAGCGCAACGATACGTCCGCACGCTTGCTCGGAAGCGAGGGACGATCGCGCGTCCAACACGTAAGTGCGCGCCACATATGAGCCATTCGGTCTCTCGACACCGACTCGTGGCAATGCTGTGTCTTATAGTACCGAACCGGGCGGCCGGGCGGTCGGCGACGCACGGTCTAACGCACGGCGGTATATGGGCGAAACCTGCGAAATTTCGACGCCTCGAGGACTTAGCCGCTGCGTCGTACGTAGTTATTTACGCAAAGTCCTCGAGCCTCGTGTTGCTTTCGGCAAGTAGTTACCCACGGACAGCTCGAACGGCAAAGTACTCGAGCTCCGTATCGTTTCGGCTCGGATTTACCAACGCCTTCGATTTTCGACTTTGGTGTCGAAACGATCGCCGAGAGCCCGGCGCACATTTGGCCGAATGTCGGCAACACGCCCGAACGATCTCAAAAAGAGAACCAAAGTTCTCGTAGTAAGCGCGAGGCTAAATTCTCTCAAAAAGCGTTCTAGTGCGAACGACACTTTTGTACGCACCGCAGTGCTTCGTCGAGCTCGGTTATACATACGCCGTAACGCTACGGTACGACCAGACCGAGAGCTCGCATGCATCGTGTTGTGCACGAGTCGCCGCAGCGACAACACCTCTTACAGTACCGAACCGAGCGGCCGGGCGGTCGGCGACGCACGGTCTAACGCACGGCGGTATATGGGCGCCGGCGGTGAAATTTCGACGCCGCGCGGACTTAGCCGCTGCGGCGCACGGTAGTTACCTCCGCGTCAAAGATCTCGAGCTCCGTGTTGTTTTACGGCTCGGAGGTACGTACGGACCGCACGAACGGCAGAGTCCTCGAGATACAAAATTTCTTCGTCAAGTATTCACCAATTCCTTCGCTATCCGGCCTCGAAACGATCGCCGAGAGCTTGGCGCACAATTGGCCGAATGTCGGCAAGACGCCCGAACGCTCTCGAAAAAGAGAACCGAAATTCTCGCACTCAGCGCAGTGCAAAACACTTTAAAAATCTCTCTCGAGCGAAAGACACTTTCGTACGCACCGCAGTGCTTCGCCGAGCTCGGTTATACATACGCCGTAACGCTACGGTACGACCAGACCGAGAGCTCGCATGCATCGTGTTGTGCACGAGTCGCCTCAGCGACGACACCTCTTACAGTACCGAACCGAGCGGCCGGGCGGTCGGCGACGCACGGTCTAACGCACGGCGGTATATGGGCGCCGGCGGTGAAATTTCGACGCCGCGCGGACTTAGCCGCTGCGGCGCACGGTAGTTACCTCCGCGTCAAAGATCTCGAGCTCCGTGTTGTTTTACGGCTCGGAGGTACGTACGGACCGCACGAACGGCAGAGTCCTCGAGATACAAAATTTCTTCGTCAAGTATTCACCAATTCCTTCGCTATCCGGCCTCGAAACGATCGCCGAGAGCTTGGCGCACATTTGGCCGAATGTCGGCAAGACGCCCGAAAGATCTCAAAAGAGAACCAAAGTTCTCGTAGTAAGCGCGAAGCTAAATTCTCTCAAAAAGCGTTCTAGTGCGAACGACACTTTTGTACGCACCGCAGTGCTTCGCCGAGCTCGGTTATACATACGCCGTAACGCTACGGTACGACCAGACCGCGAGCTCGCATGCACCGTGTTGTGCACGAGTCGCCGCAGCGACGACACCTCTTACAGTACCGAACCGAGCGGCCGGGCGGTCGGCGACGCACGGTCTAACGCACGGCGGTATATGGGCGCCGGCGGTGAAATTTCGACGCCGCGCGGACTTAGCCGCTGCGGCGCACGGTAGTTACCTCCGCGTCAAAGATCTCGAGCTCCGTGTTGTTTTACGGCTCGGAGGTACGTACGGACCGCACGAACGGCAGAGTCCTCGAGATACAAAATTTCTTCGTCACGTATTCACCAATTCCTTCGCTATCCGGCCTCGAAACGATCGCCGAGAGCTTGGCGCACATTTGGCCGAATGTCGGCAAGACGCCCGAAAGATCTCAAAAGAGAACCAAAGTTCTCGTAGTAAGCGCGAAGCTAAATTCTCTCAAAAAGCGTTCTAGTGCGAACGACACTTTTGTACGCACCGCAGTGCTTCGCCGAGCTCGGTTATACATACGCCGTAACGCTACGGTACGACCAGACCGCGAGCTCGCATGCATCGTGTTGTGCACGAGTCGCCGCAGCGACGACACCTCTTACAGTACCGAACCGAGCGGCCGGGCGGTCGGCGACGCACGGTCTAACGCACGGCGGTATATGGGCGCCGGCGGTGAAATTTCGACGCCGCGCGGACTTAGCCGCTGCGGCGCACGGTAGTTACCTCCGCGTCAAAGATCTCGAGCTCCGTGTTGTTTTACGGCTCGGAGGTACGTACGGACCGCACGAACGGCAGAGTCCTCGAGATACAAAATTTCTTCGTCACGTATTCACCAATTCCTTCGCTATCCGGCCTCGAAACGATCGCCGAGAGCTTGGCGCACATTTGGCCGAATGTCGGCAAGACGCCCGAAAGATCTCACAAAGAGAACCAAAGTTCTCGTAGTAAGCGCGAAGCTAAATTCTCTCAAAAAGCGTTCTAGTGCGAACGACACTTTTGTACGCACCGCAGTGCTTCGCCGAGCTCGGTTATACATACGCCGTAACGCTACGGTACGACCAGACCGCGAGCTCGCATGCATCGTGTTGTGCACGAGTCGCCGCAGCGACGACACCTCTTACAGTACCGAACCGAGCGGCCGGGCGGTCGGCGACGCACGGTCTAACGCACGGCGGTATATGGGCGCCGGCGGTGAAATTTCGACGCCGCGCGGACTTAGCCGCTGCGGCGCACGGTAGTTACCTCCGCGTCAAAGATCTCGAGCTCCGTGTTGTTTTACGGCTCGGAGGTACGTACGGACCGCACGAACGGCAGAGTCCTCGAGATACAAAATTTCTTCGTCACGTATTCACCAATTCCTTCGCTATCCGGCCTCGAAACGATCGCCGAGAGCTTGGCGCACATTTGGCCGAATGTCGGCAAGACGCCCGAAAGATCTCTAAAAGAGAACCAAAGTTCTCGTAGTAAGCGCCAAGCTAAATTCTCTCAAAAAGCGTTCTAGTGCGAACGACACTTTTGTACGCACCGCAGTGCTTCGCCGAGCTCGGTTATACATACGCCGTAACGCTACGGTACGACCAGACCGCGAGCTCGCATGCATCGTGTTGTGCACGAGTCGCCGCAGCGACGACACCTCTTACAGTACCGAACCGAGCGGCCGGGCGGTCGGCGACGCACGGTCTAACGCACGGCGGTATATGGGCGCCGGCGGTGAAATTTCGACGCCGCGCGGACTTAGCCGCTGCGGCGCACGGTAGTTACCTCCGCGTCAAAGATCTCGAGCTCCGTGTTGTTTTACGGCTCGTAGGTACGTACGGACCGACGAACGGCAAAGTTCTCGAGATACAAAATTTCTTCGTCACGTATTCACAATTCCTTCGCTATCCGGCCTCGAAAGTCGCGAGCTTGGCGCACATTTACCATGTAGTACTTCCGAGCGGTCCGAGAACCAAAGTCCGCGAGCCCGTGTTGCTTTCTCTCAAAAAGCGTTTAGTGCGAACGACACGGTTGTACGCACGGCAGTGCTTCGCGAGCTCGGTTATACATTCGCCGTAACGGACGGTACGACCGCGCGGTCCGATCCGTGCAAAGTCGCGAGCCTCGTGTTGCTTTCGGCTCGGAGGTACGGCCGCGCGGTCCTAACGGCAAAGTACGCGAGCCCGGTGAAATTTCGACGCCGCGCGGACTTAGCCGCTTCCGCGCGGGTCCTCCGCGTCAAAGATCTCGAGCCTCCGTGTTGTTTCGGCTCGGAGGTACGTACGCGCCGCACGAACGGCAAAGTCCTCGAGATACAAAATTGCTTTCGTCTCGTATTACAATTCCGCGCGGTCCGGCCTCGAAAGATCGCGAGCTTGGTGCACATTTCGGCCGGAGTTACTTCCGCGCGGTCCTAGCGGCAAAGTACTCGAGCCTCGTGTAAGCTTTCGGCTAAATTACTTCCGCGCGGTCCTAGCGACAAAGTACGCGAGCCTCGTGTTGCTTTCGGCTCGGAGTTACTTCCGCGCGGTCCGACCGGCAAAGTACGCGAGCCTCGTGTTGCTTTCGGCTCGGAGTTACTTCCGCGCGGTCCTAGCGGCAAAGTACGCGAGCCTCGTGTTGCTTTCGGCTCGGGGTTACTTCCGCGCGGTCCTAGCGGCAAAGTCCGCGAGCCTCGTGTTGCTTTCGGCTCGGAGTTACTTCCGCGCGGTCCGATCGGCAAAGTACGCGAGCCTCGTGTTGCTTTCGGCTCGGAGTTACTTCCGCGCGGTCCGATCGGCAAAGTACGCGAGCCTCGTGTTGCTTTCGGCTCGGAGTTACTTCCGCGCGGTCCTAGCGGCAAAGTACGCGAGCCTCGTGTTGCTTTCGGCTCGGAGTTACTTCCGCGCGGTCCTAGCGGCAAAGTACGCGAGCCTCGTGTTGCTTTCGGCTCGGAGTTACTTCCGCGCGGTCCGATCGGCAAAGTACGCGAGCCTCGTGTTGCTTTCGGCTCGGAGTTACTTCCGCGCGGTCCTAGCGGCAAAGTACGCGAGCCTCGTGTTGCTTTCGGCTCGGAGTTACTTCCGCGCGGTCCTAGCGGCAAAGTACGCGAGCCTCGTGTTGCTTTCGGCTCGGAGTTACTTCCGCGCGGTCCTAGCGGCAAAGTACGCGAGCCTCGTGTTGCTTTCGGCTCGGAGTTACTTCCGCGCGGTCCGATCGGCAAAGTACGCGAGCCTCGTGTTGCTTTCGGCTCGGAGTTACTTCCGCGCGGTCCGAGCGGCAAAGTACGCGAGCCTCGTGTTGCTTTCGGCTCGGAGTTACTTCCGCGCGGTCCTAGCGGCAAAGTACGCGAGCCTCGTGTTGCTTTCGGCTCGGAGTTACTTCCGCGCGGTCCGATCGGCAAAGTACGCGAGCCTCGTGTTGCTTTCGGCTCGGAGTTACTTCCGCGCGGTCCGACCGGCAAAGTACGCGAGCCTCGTGTTGCTTTCGGCTCGGAGTTACTTCCGCGCGGTCCTAGCGGCAAAGTACGCGAGCCTCGTGTTGCTTTCGGCTCGGAGTTACTTCCGCGCGGTCCGATCGGCAAAGTACGCGAGCCTCGTGTTGCTTTCGGCTCGGAGTTACTTCCGCGCGGTCCTAGCGGCAAAGTACGCGAGCCTCGTGTTGCTTTCGGCTCGGAGTTACTTCCGCGCGGTCCGAGCGGCAAAGTACGCGAGCCTCGTGTTGCTTTCGGCTCGGAGTTACTTCCGCGCGGTCCTAGCGACAAAGTACGCGAGCCTCGTGTTGCTTTCGGCTCGGAGTTACTTCCGCGCGGTCCGATCGGCAAAGTACGCGAGCCTCGTGTTGCTTTCGGCTCGGAGTTACTTCCGCGCGGTCCGAGCGGCAAAGTACGCGAGCCTCGTGTTGCTTTCGGCTCGGAGTTACTTCCGCGCGGTCCTAGCGGCAAAGTACGCGAGCCTCGTGTTGCTTTCGGCTCGGAGTTACTTCCGCGCGGTCCGATCGGCAAAGTACGCGAGCCTCGTGTTGCTTTCGGCTCGGAGTTACTTCCGCGCGGTCCTAGCGGCAAAGTACGCGAGCCTCGTGTTGCTTTCGGCTCGGAGTTACTTCCGCGCGGTCCGATCGGCAAAGTACGCGAGCCTCGTGTTGCTTTCGGCTCGGAGTTACTTCCGCGCGGTCCGAGCGGCAAAGTACGCGAGCCTCGTGTTGCTTTCGGCTCGGGGTTACTTCCGCGCGGTCCTAGCGGCAAAGTACGCGAGCCTCGTGTTGCTTTCGGCTCGGAGTTACTTCCGCGCGGTCCGATCGGCAAAGTACGCGAGCCTCGTGTTGCTTTCGGCTCGGGTTACTTCCGCGCGGTCCTAGCGGCAAAGTACGCGAGCCTCGTGTTGCTTTCGGCAGCTACTTTCGAGCGGTTCGGACAACAAAGTCCGCGAGCCCTGTGTTACTACTGCTCGGAGTGCTCGCAAACAGCAAAGGTCGTCTGCAAATGCAGCCGCATTTATTGACTTTCCTCCAAGGTACCGTAATTGGCCTAAAGTCGCCTGGTTCTTTGGCTTCTTTCTTTTCGGTATAAATACCGTCCTTGACTTAGTAGGTCTTCCGGAGCTGTTCGCGGCGCATTGGCAAGTTGTACAGCCTAGTCAATATTTGAGCTGGTATCGATCTAAATCGGCGGGCCGATTGCCGTCCGGTCCTGGAGCCGACGAGCGTTGGATCTTGATGTACTTTAGATCTTCCATCTTAATGGGTAACCATATCTCCGAAAGTACTTCGCTTGGAGTTGTTTCTGGCGATTCCTTAGAGTCGTTTAGCATTACTTCTCGCCAGTATACCCATTATTTCTTTGGGAGGTTCCCTTTACATCTCCCATTTGATCCAAAATCTGTGAGATACACCTTTCAGTTCATCCTTACGCCATAAGTTCTGTGATGTATGTGTATTCATATTTTTCTTAATTTCCGTTTAGTAGTTTTAGATGTGTATCCGTTCTCTTTTAGGTTTTATTCGAGTATTATTTATTGTGGGAGGTAGGACCTCTCTAATATATAACGCCAATTTTTGTAGAGTTGCCTCTTTGCCGTCATTTCTAGCTCCTTGTACGATTCTATGAAATCATTTGCTTGAACGTTTGGAGTCTCTGGTCTTGGCAATGCTTCCAGAAACTCCAGAATGGGATTCTTCTATATCAGCTTCTCCTGGTCTCTTGTTCCGCTGCTTCTTCAGAGTTTTCCTCCAGTTCTTTTAGGAATTTTGTTACTAAATCTTTGTGATTTTGCCTTTTACGCCTTGCTTTTATGGTTTAATGTGCGCTTGGGAAAAATTGAATTATTTCCTGATTCATAAACCTAGATTTTGATCTCGAATTAACTGCGCCTCCTTTCTCGCTAAAAGAGTTGTTTCTTCATGCGACCATCGCATTTTATCGCCAGCCGGTTTTAGCCGTGCAAGGTCGACCATTGCTTATGAGCTCTTTGCTCGTGTACGCCTCTACCTCTATTGTTGGCAATCTTGTGCATCCCGGATACCACATTTGTAGGTAACATCCGTCGGGTCAGTGGGAGTTTATCGGGTCGATGAGCCTGAGGGCCCACATCTGTACACCGAGGCTTGGTTTTGTTTCTTTGGGCCAACTAATTCGAGTCGGAGGGGCTGGCAACCCCAAGGACCCTGCTTCGCGGCGACGTCATTTCGCCACTGCTTACGCAGTGTTCCAGGAGTGCCACGAGGAGGCAGACGTTCCACTTGAGTATGAGGCTGCGTTTTGCGCTTCATACCCCAAGTTAATCTCATTTTGCCATTTTCGCGTCACTAATTAGATAGAGGCATTTGGCTACCTTAAGAGAGTCATAGTTACTCCCGCCGTTTACCCGCGCTTGCTTGAATTTCTTCACGTTGACATTCAGAGCACTGGGCAGAAATCACATTGCGTCAACACCCGCGAGGGCCATCGCAATGCTTTGTTTTAATTAGACAGTCGGATTCCCCTAGTCCGTGCCAGTTCTGAGCTGAGCGTTGAATGGCGGCCGAAGAGGACGACCACGACGGCTCGCGCCGCCACGGAAGCCTCGCAGCAAGGAAGATCCGCGGGAGGCCAAGGCACGGGACCGAGCTCGGATCCCTGAACCGGCGCGAGAACGCCGATAGTTCACCTCGCCCAGGCCCGGCACGTCAGCCAGACCCGCTTCCCGACCAAGCCCGACACGCCCCGCTCCTCAGAGCCAATCCTTATTCCGAAGTTACAGATCCAATTTGCCGACTTCCTTACCTACATTAGTCTATCGACTAGAGGCTCTTTACCTTGGAGACCTGCTGCGGATATGGGTACGAACCGGCGCGACACCTCCACGTGGCCCTCTCCTGGATTTTCAAGGTCCGAGGGGAAGATCCGGACACCGCCGCAACTGTGGTGCTCTTCGCGTTCCAAACCCTATCTCCCTGCTAGAGGTTTCCAGGGAACTCGAACGCTTATACAGAAAAGAAAACTTTTCCCGGATCTCCTGACGGCGTCTCCAGGTCATTTTGGGTTACCCCGACGAACACTCTTACGAGGGCCCGAATTGTATGCGGTTCCGCTGCCGGGTTCCGGAATAGGAACCGGATTCCCTTTCGCCCGACGGGCGTGTGTCAAAAGTTCACTCACCGCGCGCGACGGCACACTCGCGTGTGCGCGCGCGCTTTTTGTGTGCGCGAGACTTTTCTGCGACAACGAGAGTATCGTACGCCGTCATTGACATAGGATTTCTCCTAGGGCTTAGGATCGACTGACTCGTGTGCAACGGCTGTTCACACGAAACCCTTCTCCACGTCAGTCCTCCAGGGCCTCGCTGGAGTATTTGCTACTACCACCAAGATCTGCACCGACGGCGGCTCCAGGCAGGCTCGCGCCCAGACCCTTCTGCGCACACCGTCGCGAACCTCCTACTCGTCAGGGCTTCGTGGCGGCCTGTAAGCTCCGGGCGAGGAGTTACCCACGCCCTGCCCACGGCCGCCCCACTGCTGCCGCAGAGTATAGGCTCGACGCTTCAGCGCCATCCATTTTCAGGGCTAGTTGCTTCGGCAGGTGAGTTGTTACACACTCCTTAGCGGATTCCGACTTCCATGGCCACCGTCCTGCTGTCTTAAGCAACCAACGCCTTTCATGGTGTCCCATGAGCGTCGAGTTGGGCGCCTTAACTCTGCGTTTGGTTCATCCCACAGCGCCAGTTCTGCTTACCAAAAATGGCCCACTTGGCACTCTGATCCGAGATGCTCGTGGCTTCATAGTTCAAGAAAGCCAGAGATCTCACCCATTTAAAGTTTGAGAATAGGTTGAGGTCGTTTCGGCCCCAAGGCCTCTAATCATTCGCTTTACCAGATGAGACTCGCGCGCGTTCCGTGCGGAACGGCCGAGTGCCAGCTATCCTGAGGGAAACTTCGGAGGGAACCAGCTACTAGATGGTTCGATTAGTCTTTCGCCCCTATACCCAGTTCCGACGATCGATTTGCACGTCAGAATCGCTACGGACCTCCATCAGGGTTTCCCCTGACTTCGTCCTGACCAGGCATAGTTCACCATCTTTCGGGTCCCAACGTGTACGCTCTGGGTGCGCCTCTTCTCGCAATGAGAACGAGACGCCCCCGGAGTGCGGAGCCGCATCGCGACGCGGCCCATCCTCCCTCGGTCGACAACCAGGGCCGACCTTCACTTTCATTACGCCTTTAGGTATCGCTGATCCCAATGACTCGCGTACATGTTAGACTCCTTGGTCCGTGTTTCAAGACGGGTCCTAAGAGTACCCAAAGCAGTAGCGGCGCCGACCGGTATCGGTCCCCGAGTTGCCCCGGGAACGTTTGCAGGCCTGTCGAAGGTTAACCGTACGACCAACAGCGGGCCAGGACCGGTGACGGCGCTAGGTCCGTAAGCCTCCGTGTACCGTGGCGCGCGCTTGCGACGGCCTCGACGCACTCCCGCGTGTGTGAGAGCTGCGGCCTGATACCTTGCGTGTACCGCCGGGCAGCCGGCCGGGCGACCGAGGGTTTGACGGCGTGCCGTGTTACCGGCGACGCGTCAGACACCGCACCCGGGCCGTAGACCGACACCCAGCGGGTCGCGACGTTCTACTAGGGAGAAGTGCACGACGACGAAAACGCCGGACATCGGCGCGCGGCAGCGTGCCGCGCGCGAGCCGTGAGGCCCCGCGGGCATCGCCCACCGACGCGAAGCCAGCGTCGCTGACGATGAATCTCCCGTTCGATCTTTGGGTTTCTTAGGTTTACCCCTGAACGGTTTCACGTACTCTTGAACTCTCTCTTCAAAGTTCTTTTCAACTTTCCCTCACGGTACTTGTTCGCTATCGGTCTCGTGGTCGTATTTAGCCTTAGATGGAGTTTACCACCCACTTAGAGCTGCACACTCAAGCAACCCGACTCTAAGGAGAGATCCTCCCGAGACGCGCACCGGTCGCTACGGGCCTGGCACCCTCTGCGGGTAAGTGGCCCCATTCAAGATGGACTTGGACGCGACGCGGCACCTCGATAAGCGGACCCTCCCAAACACCACATTTCCCTGCGGCGGAACCGCGGGATTCGGTGCTGGGCTCTTTCCTGTTCGCTCGCCGCTACTAAGGAAATCCTGGTTAGTTTCTTTTCCTCCGCTTAATAATATGCTTAAATTCAGCGGGTGATCTCGCCTGCTCTGAGGTCGTCAAAAGAAATTGTCGTGAGGCTGTACTATATATATATAATACGAAGAAGGCGAGACGACGACGACGACGACGCGAGAGAAAAGAGAAACGCAACGCGGCGAAACGCCGCGCGCGAGCGCTTGGTTAGACTACGCCGCGTGCCCCGGTCAAGAGCTGCTACCATACATAGCGCTTTCGTGGACTCGGGAACACGCGCGGTCGACCCGCGCGCGATCTCTCACCTCGCGCACACTTTTGCTGCGCAGGGGGCGATCGGTGCACGCAAAATATTTGAAAGAAGAGACGAAGGGAAAATGAGAAAACGAACGAGGCAGAGAGAACAACCGCGAGAGCGTGGTGGTCTTTCGTCGACGTTGCGTCAACCGCGCCGCGATCCGCGCGCCCGCGCGCGCCAACCAACCGACCACGACGACAACTGGCCAGCCAGCCCGACGCGAACGTCGGAGGCCGGTTTGCGCGTCGTGGTGGCGTCGGCAACGCGACTGCGGCGGCGGCCGGCAGCAGCTGCAGCGGCGACGACCACTCTCTCTCTCTTATAATACGGTCAGGTTCTCTCGTATCTTTGCTTCGTCGTATATATCTCTAAAATCCCTCCTCTCGAGTTTCCTTTGCGTTGGCGGCGGTAAAGCGACGATATGCGCTCTGTGCAGAAGGAGAACGAGGAGGCGCGCGATTATCTCGCGGCCTCTATTCTCCTCTCCGATCTTCATTCGAAGAAGGAGAGGAAAACTCAAACTCGGTTCTCCGCGCTCCTTATGAACTACTTCTCCGTGGATCAGCCTTGGATCCCGCGCGCGCCGCAAGCGGCACACAGGCCACCTTCCGGGAGTACAAGCGCGAACGAATTGTCGGCTTGTTTCACTCCGGGCGGCGGCGCGCGCGAGGCAGATCTACTCTTTTTCGTTCGGCGCGTATATACGTATAACGTATAAACTCCTTGCAAGAGCTCGCCACGTTTATCACCACCGCGCACGTCCTTCCCTCCCGTGCGTGTGTGTGTGCGTGCGTCTCTCTGCGATTCTCGATCGCATCTTTCGGTCGGTCGTCGTTCATTCGTTCGACCCTCAAACCTCGTTATTTCGGACGACGCCCAACGGGGGCGCGAGAGTACGCCGCCGTTCCGCGAGTATAGAGAGAGCGCGCGCAGAGAGCGCGAGAGCCTTCGTAAAACCCTGATGGAATCCAGCAACTCGCCGCGTGGATAGCGTGCGTAGTGTGCCTGATACCCCGGGGAAGGCGTCATCGACGACTCCTCGCTTCTCTTCTTTTCTCGTGGATGCGGGTATAACTCTCGCCGGCCGCCGCGATCGGGCGAACGTCCAACGAATCGCTCGTACGCGGCCGTCGAAACGGCGCGCGCAAGCAGTTTGTCTTCGATAAAACGACCCTCAGCCAGGCGTGGTCCGGGAATTGTATCCGTGGACCGCAATGTGCGTTCGAAATGTCGATGTTCATGTGTCCTGCAGTTCACAAGTTGACGCGCAATTAGCTGCGTTCTTCATCGACCCACGAGCCAAGTGATCCACCGTTCAGGGTAATCGTTCCTTCGCGCACCAAGTACGCTCTATCAAGGAATAGACAACAATGTGCGTCTTCTTCGTTTTGGCCCTTCGATCAGCCTGGCCGCGCGTCCGAGCACGCGCGGACCGCCGCCCCTGTTACGGGGGCTACGGCACAATAATGGAGAGAGAGGGAGACGTCGGTTGTCGGCGCGGTGCGAAAACCAAGAGGTTGCGTCTCTCGCGAGAGCCGGGGCGGAACTCTTTGAAAAACCATCGGGGTCGAAAATGACTAGCATATTCGACGAACCCTTCAGCGCGCGCGATCGCGCGCGCGCGCGGGACCGGAGGAAGAGCAGCGGCGAGAATCGTCGCACTCTCCACTCCTCGCCCGGCGCGCACGACGACGCGGCAGCATAGGTTACCACCGGTACGCGGCGCATTCGCGCGCACCGCAACGCGTCCGAATCGCGGAGATAGAGGCAGCGCGCGAGCGC
>NC_091884.1:4320540-4323040 GCF_019399895.1 Cardiocondyla obscurior | reverse complement strand
TTAGCTCTAGAATTACCACAGTTATCCAAGTAAATGTGGGTACAATCTAATGAACCATAACTGATTTAATGAGCCATTCGCGGTTTCACCTTAATTCGGCATGCACTGAGACATGCATGGCTTAATCTTTGAGACAAGCATATGACTACTGGCAGGATCAACCAGGGAGCTTCGTGTGTGCGATCGCGGTTACTCGCGGTGGAGCAACGCGAAAGACAACGCTACGCTGCTACGGACACTCCGCGAGGAAGAGCCGTGCGCGTTTCGTGTGTCGTTAATGCCGCCGGAACTTTTCGAGCCGGTCGACGGACACGCTTTTCGTATTTATATATACCTTAACGGTATGAAAGATCAAATTTTGTTCTCATTCACCCATAACAGCGGCTTGTAAGGCCGCTTAGCCCTGACGCTAGACCGATCCGATCTGAGACGTCGTGGAGCACTGTTCGTTCAACGGTGCCAGCGGTGAGAACACCGAGGCACCGGTTGAAAATTATTTCGCTACGGCGTACAAGTAAGCGGGAACGGCGACATCGTCAAAGATCTCGCCGAAACCGACACTCTCGTATCCGTGGAGTTGATGTTCGGTAAGCGCAACGATACGTCCGCACGCTTGCTCGGAAGCGAGGGACGATCGCGCGTCCAACACGTAAGTGCGCGCCACATATGAGCCATTCGGTCTCTCGACACCGACTCGTGGCAATGCTGTGTCTTATAGTACCGAACCGGGCGGCCGGGCGGTCGGCGACGCACGGTCTAACGCACGGCGGTATATGGGCGAAACCTGCGAAATTTCGACGCCTCGAGGACTTAGCCGCTGCGTCGTACGTAGTTATTTACGCGCAAAGTCCTCGAGCCTCGTGTTGCTTTCGGCAAGTAGTTACCCACGGACAGCTCGAACGGCAAAGTACTCGAGCTCCGTATCTTTTCGGCTCGGATTTACCAACGCCTTCGATTTTCGACTTTGGTGTCGAAACGATCGCCGAGAGCCCGGCGCACATTTGGCCGAATGTCGGCAACACGCCCGAACGATCTCAAAAAGAGAACCAAAGTTCTCGTAGTAAGCGCGAGGCTAAATTCTTTAAAAGCGTTCTAGTGCGAACGACACTTTTGTACGCACCGCAGTGCTTCGTCGAGCTCGGTTATACATACGCCGTAACGCTACGGTACGACCAGACCTAGAGCTCGCATGCATCGTGTTGTGCACGAGTCGCCGCAGCGACAACACCTCTTACAGTACCGAACCGAGCGGCCGGGCGGTCGGCGACGCACGGTCTAACGCACGGCGGTATATGGGCGCCGGCGGTGAAATTTCGACGCCGCGCGGACTTAGCCGCTGCGGCGCACGGTAGTTACCTCCGCGTCAAAGATCTCGAGCTCCGTGTTGTTTTACGGCTCGGAGGTACGTACGGACCGCACGAACGGCAGAGTCCTCGAGATACAAAATTTCTTCGTCAAGTATTCACCAATTCCTTCGCTATCCGGCCTCGAAACGATCGCCGAGAGCTTGGCGCACATTGGCCGAATGTCGGCAAGACGCCCGAACGCTCTCAAAAGAGAACCAAAGTTCTCGCAGTAAGCGCGAAGCACTTCAAAAATCTTCTCGTGCGAAAGACACTTTCGTACGCACCGCAGTGCTTCGCCGAGCTCGGTTATACATACGCCGTAACGCTACGGTACGACCAGACCGAGAGCTCGCATGCATCGTGTTGTGCACGAGTCGCCGCAGCGACGACACCTCTTACAGTACCGAACCGAGCGGCCGGGCGGTCGGCGACGCACGGTCTAACGCACGGCGGTATATGGGCGCCGGCTTCGACGCCGCGCGGACTTAGCCGCTGCGGCGCACGGTAGTTACCTCCGCGTCAAAGATCTCGAGCTCCGTGTTGTTTTACGGCTCGGAGGTACGTACGGACCGCACGAACGGCAGAGTCCTCGAGATACAAAATTTCTTCGTCACGTATTCACCAATTCCTTCGCTATCCGGCCTCGAAACGATCGCCGAGAGCTTGGCGCACATTTGGCCGAATGTCGGCAAGACGCCCGAAAGATCTCAAAAAGAGAACCAAAGTTCTCGTAGTAAGCGCCAAGCTAAATTCTCTCAAAAAGCGTTCTAGTGCGAACGACACTTTTGTACGCACCGCAGTGCTTCGCCGAGCTCGGTTATACATACGCCGTAACGCTACGGTACGACCAGACCGAGAGCTCGCATGCACCGTGTTGTGCACGAGTCGCCGCAGCGACGACACCTCTTACAGTACCGAACCGAGCGGCCGGGCGGTCGGCGACGCACGGTCTAACGCACGGCGGTATATGGGCGCCGGCGGTGAAATTTCGACGCCGCGCGGACTTAGCCGCTGCGGCGCACGGTAGTTACCTCCGCGTCAAAGATCTCGAGCTCCGTGTTGTTTTACGGCTCGGAGGTACGTACGGACCGCACGAACGGCAGAGTCCTCGAGATACAAAATTTCTTCGTCACGTATTCACCAATTCCTTCGCT
>NC_091884.1:4308040-4315540 GCF_019399895.1 Cardiocondyla obscurior | reverse complement strand
AAGAGCCGCTATTATTCTCCCTCTTCTTTGTAGTGGAGCTAACCATCGTATTGAGGGGATTCCCAATCCACCGTCCTTTACTGTTGCGTGGAAATAAGCTTTTGGCGTGTCGTGTGGGAGTGCAAGCCATTTTCTTGTTGCTGACCTTATTATATTGTCAGCTTTGTTTAGCGTGCCAATTGTAACTGCTCCCAGAGCCAATCTGTAGCATAATCTTGGAATAACTGCCGTTCTTAGCGCATATAATCGTTGTTGTGGTTTTAATGGCGCTTTTTCTAGCGTTTTAAGAAGTGGTTCTATAACTTCTATTGGCTTATATTTATCTCGTCCTTCCGGAGAGAAGCTAATTTCAAGATACTTCCAATGATCTTCCCTATTTAGGTTTGGCAATTTCTGTCTTCCGCTTGTAAAAGTTATTTGCGTATCTACAGCTGTTTTCTTTAGATGCGGTGCAGCTCTTATAGCTACCGTCATGCTCTTGTTCGGATTAATGTTCATCCCACAGCTTTTAAGAAAATCCGTAACCTGGTTGATCATCTTTTGCAGTCCTATTTGAGTGCTCGCAAACAGCAAAAGGTCGTCTGCAAATGCAGCCGCATTTATTGACTTTCCTCCAAGGCTTACTCCAATCTCTTCCGGCAGTTCTTTTAACATTATGTGTGTCATTACGTTAAAAATAATGGGTGATAATGGGTCACCTTGTCTGACCCCTCTATTGGGATGAATTGGAGCTGATCTCCATCCTTGGCCTTCAATGCGTGTGCGTGATCCTTTGTACACATTACTCAAATATTGCAGCATTGGTGGTGGTATTCCTATACCTCTTAATACGTTCTCGATTGCCGGATGCGAAATAGAATCGAATGCTTTTCCGACATCTAATGAAGCCATATAAACTGACTTAAAATTGCTCCTGTGAAATCTTAGGATTGTATCCAATAGGAAGACGTTATCTGCACATCCGTCAGTAGGCCTAAATGCGCGTTGCCTTTCATCAATATCTAGACATTTTGCCATTCTATATGCAAGAATTTTGTGTAGCCCTCTTACTAATACCGAAGGTACCGTAATTGGCCTAAAATCGCCTGGTTCTTTGGCTTCTTTCTTTTTCGGTATAAATACCGTCCTTGACATTAGTAGGTCTTCCGGCAGCTGTTCGCACCACATTAGCAAGTTGTACAGCCTAATCAATATTTGTGCTGGTATCGATCTAAATAGGCGGGCCGATATGCCGTCCGGTCCTGGAGCCGACGAGCGTTGGATCTTGATGTACTTTAGATCTTCCATCTTAATGGGTAACCATATCTCCGAAAGTACTTCGCTTGGAGTTGTTTCTGGCGATTCCTTAGAGTCGTTTAGCATTACTTCTCGCCAGTATGGCTCCATTATTTCTTTGGGAGGTTCCCTTACATCTCCCATTTGATCCAAAATCTGTGAGATACACCTTCGTCTATCCTTACGCCATAAGTTCTGTGATGTGGCGTATTCATATTTTCTTAATTTCCGTTTAGTAGTTTTAGATGTATCCGTTCTCTTTTTAGGTTTTATTCGAGTATTATTTATTGTGGGAGGTAGGACCTCTCTAATATATAACGCCAATTTTTGTAGAGTTGCCTCTTTGCCGTCATTTCTAGCTCCTTGTACGATTCTATGTAAATCATTTGCTTTGAACGTTTGGAGTTCTGGTCTTGGCAATGCTTCCAGAAACTCCAGAATGGGATTTAATTCTTCTATATCAGCCTCTGGTTCTTGTTCCGCTGCTTCTTCTTCAGAGTTTTCCTCCAGTTCTTTTAGGAATTTTGTTACTAAATCTTTGTGATTTTGCCTTTTACGCCTTGCTTTTATGGCTTCTAATGTGCGCTGTGGGAAAAATTGAATTATTTCCTGATTCATAAACCTAGGATTTTGATCTCGAATTAACTGCGCTTCCTTTCTCGCTAAAAGAGTTGCTTCTTCATGCGACCATCGCATTTTATCGCCAGCCGGTTTTAGCCGTGCGTCGTACCATTGCTTATGAGCTCTTTGCTCGTGTACGCCTCTACCTCTATTGTTGGCAAAAGACCTTGTGCATCCCGGATACTCACATTTGTAGGTAACATCCGTTGGGTGAGTGGGAGCTTTAGCTGGGTCTGATGAGCCTGAGGGCCCATCATCTGTATCATCCGAGGCTTGGTTTTGTTTCTTTGGGCCAACTAATTCGAGTCGGAGGGGCTGGCAACCCCAAGGACCCTTGCTTCGCGGAGACGTCATTTCGCCACTGCTTACGCAGTGTTACCAGGAGTGCCACGAGGAGGCAGACGTTCCACTTGAGTATGAGAGGCTATGTTTTGCGCTTCATACCCCAACTATAACTCTCATTTTGCCAGATTTTCGAGCCATTTAATTTGTATGTATGTACATAGTAATATCCTTAAGAGAGTCATAGTTACTCCCGCCGTTTACCCGCGCTTGCTTGAATTTCTTCACGTTGACATTCAGAGCACTGGGCAGAAATCACATTGCGTCAACACCCGCGAGGGCCATCGCAATGCTTTGTTTTAATTAGACAGTCGGATTCCCCTAGTCCGTGCCAGTTCTGAGCTGAGCGTTGAATGGCGGCCGAAGAGGACGACCACGACGGCTCGCGCCGCCACGGAAGCCTCGCAGCAAGGAAGATCCGCGGGAGGCCAAGGCACGGGACCGAGCTCGGATCCCTGAACCGGCGCGAGAACGCCGATAGTTCACCTCGCCCAGGCCCGGCACGTCAGCCAGACCCGCTTCCCGACCAAGCCCGACACGCCCCGCTCCTCAGAGCCAATCCTTATTCCGAAGTTACAGATCCAATTTGCCGACTTCCTTACCTACATTAGTCTATCGACTAGAGGCTCTTTACCTTGGAGACCTGCTGCGGATATGGGTACGAACCGGCGCGACACCTCCACGTGGCCCTCTCCTGGATTTTCAAGGTCCGAGGGGAAGATCCGGACACCGCCGCAACTGCGGTGCTCTTCGCGTTCCAAACCCTATCTCCCTGCTAGAGGTTTCCAGGGAACTCGAACGCTTATACAGAAAAGAAAACTCTTCCCGGATCTCCCGACGGCGTCTCCAGGTCATTTTGGGTTACCCCGACGAACACTCTTACGAGGGCCCGAATTGTATGCGGTTCCGCTGCCGGGTTCCGGAATAGGAACCGGATTCCCTTTCGCCCGACGGGCGTGTGTCAAAAGTTCACTCACCGCGCGCGACGGCACACTCGCGTGTGCGCGCGCTTTTTGTGTGCGCGAGACTTTTCTGCGACAACGAGAGTATCGTACGCCGTCATTGACATAGGATTTCTCCTAGGGCTTAGGATCGACTGACTCGTGTGCAACGGCTGTTCACACGAAACCCTTCTCCACGTCAGTCCTCCAGGGCCTCGCTGGAGTATTTGCTACTACCACCAAGATCTGCACCGACGGCGGCTCCAGGCAGGCTCGCGCCCAGACCCTTCTGCGCACACCGTCGCGACCCTCCTACTCGTCAGGGCTTCGTGGCGGCCTGTAAGCTCCGGGCGAGGAGTTACCCACGCCCTGCCCACGGCCGCCCCACTTGCCGCTGACGGCAGAGTATAGGCTCGACGCTTCAGCGCCATCCATTTTCAGGGCTAGTTGCTTCGGCAGGTGAGTTGTTACACACTCCTTAGCGGATTCCGACTTCCATGGCCACCGTCCTGCTGTCTTAAGCAACCAACGCCTTTCATGGTGTCCCATGAGCGTCGAGTTGGGCGCCTTAACTCTGCGTTTGGTTCATCCCACAGCGCCAGTTCTGCTTACCAAAAATGGCCCACTTGGCACTCTGATCCGAGATGCTCGTGGCTTCATAGTTCAAGAAAGCCAGAGATCTCACCCATTTAAAGTTTGAGAATAGGTTGAGGTCGTTTCGGCCCCAAGGCCTCTAATCATTCGCTTTACCAGATGAGACTCGCGCGCGTTCCGTGCGGAACGGCCGAGTGCCAGCTATCCTGAGGGAAACTTCGGAGGGAACCAGCTACTAGATGGTTCGATTAGTCTTTCGCCCCTATACCCAGTTCCGACGATCGATTTGCACGTCAGAATCGCTACGGACCTCCATCAGGGTTTCCCCTGACTTCGTCCTGACCAGGCATAGTTCACCATCTTTCGGGTCCCAACGTGTACGCTCTGGGTGCGCCTCTTCTCGCAATGAGAACGAGACGCCCTGGGAGTGCGGAGCCGCATCGCGACGCGGCCCATCCTCCCTCGGTCGACAACCAGGGCCGACCTTCACTTTCATTACGCCTTTAGGTATCGCTGATCCCAATGACTCGCGTACATGTTAGACTCCTTGGTCCGTGTTTCAAGACGGGTCCTAAGAGTACCCAAAGCAGTAGCGTCGCCGACCGGAATCGGTCCCCCGAGTTGCCCGGGGAACGTTTGCAGGCCTGTCGAAGGTTAACCGTACGACCAACAGCGGGCCAGGACCGGTGACGGCGCTAGGTCCGTAAGCCTCCGTGTACCGTGGCGCGCGCTTGCGACGGCCTCGACGCACTCCCGCGCGTGTGAGAGCTGCGGCCTGATACCTTGCGTGTACCGCCGGGCAGCCGGCCGGGCGACCGAGGGTTTGACGGCGTGCCGTGTTACCGGCGACGCGTCAGACACCGCACCCGGGCCGTAGACCGACACCCAGCGGGTCGCGACGTTCTACTAGGGGAGAAGTGCACGACGACGAAAACGCCGGACATCGGCGCGCGGCAGCGTGCCCGCGCGCGAGCCGTGAGGCCCCGCGGGCATCGCCCACCGACGCGAAGCCAGCGTCGCTGACGATGAATCTCCCCGTTCGATCTTTGGGTTTCTTAGGTTTACCCCTGAACGGTTTCACGTACTCTTGAACTCTCTCTTCAAAGTTCTTTTCAACTTTCCCTCACGGTACTTGTTCGCTATCGGTCTCGTGGTCGTATTTAGCCTTAGATGGAGTTTACCACCCACTTAGAGCTGCACTCTCAAGCAACCCGACTCTAAGGAGAGATCCTCCCGAGACGCGCACCGGTCGCTACGGGCCTGGCACCCTCTGCGGGTAAGTGGCCCCATTCAAGATGGACTTGGACGCGACGCGGCACCTCGGGATAAGCGGACCCTCCCAAACACCACATTTCCCTGCGGCGGAACCGCGGGATTCGGTGCTGGGCTCTTTCCTGTTCGCTCGCCGCTACTAAGGAAATCCTGGTTAGTTTCTTTTCCTCCGCTTAATAATATGCTTAAATTCAGCGGGTGATCTCGCCTGCTCTGAGGTCGTCAAAAGAAATTGTCGTGAGGCTGTACTATATATATATAATACGAAGAAGGCGAGACGACGACGACGACGACGCGAGAGAAAAGAGAAACGCAACGCGGCGAAACGCCGCGCGCGAGCGCTTGGTTAGACTACGCCGCGTGCCCCGGTCAAGAGCTGCTACCATACATAGCGCTTTCGTGGACTCGGGAACACGCGCGGTCGACCCGCGCGCGATCTCTCACCTCGCACACACTTTTGCTGCGCAGGGGGCGATCGGTGCACGCAAAATATTTGAAAGAAGAGACGAAGGGAAAATGAGAAAACGAACGAGGCAGAGAGAACAACCGCGAGAGTGGTGGTCTTTCGTCGACGTTGCGTCAACCGCGCCGCGATCCGCGCGCCCGCGCGCGCCAACCAACCGACCACGACGACAACTGGCCAGCCAGCCCGACGCGAACGTCGGAGGCCGGTTTGCGCGTCGTGGTGGCGTCGGCAACGCGACTGCGGCGGCGGCCGGCAGCAGCTGCAGCGGCGACGACCACTCTCTCTCTCTTATAATACGGTCAGGTTCTCTCGTATCTTTGCTTCGTCGTATATATCTCTAAAATCCCTCCTCTCGAGTTTCCTTTGCGTTGGCGGCGGTAAAGCGACGATATGCGCTCTGTGCAGAAGGAGAACGAGGAGGCGCGCGATTATCTCGCGGCCTCTATTCTCCTCTCCGATCTTCATTCGAAGAAGGAGAGGAAAACTCAAACTCGGTTCTCCGCGCTCCTTATGAACTACTTCTCCGTGGATCAGCCTTGGATCCCGCGCGCGCCGCAAGCGGCACACAGGCCACCTTCCGGGAGTACAAGCGCGAACGAATTGTCGGCTTGTTTCACTCCGGGCGGCGGCGCGCGAGAGGCAGATCTACTCTTTTTCGTTCGGCGCGTATATACGTATAACGTATAAACTCCTTGCAAGAGCTCGCCACGTTTATCACCACCGCGCACGTCCTTCCCTCCCGTGCGTGTGTGCGTGCGTGCGTCTCTCTGCGATTCTCGATCGCATCTTTCGGTCGGTCGTCGTTCATTCGTTCGACCCTCAAACCTCGTTATTTCGGACGACGCCCAACGGGGCGCGAGAGTACGCCGCCGTTCCGCGAGTATAGAGAGAGCGCGCAGAGAGCGCGAGAGCCTTCGTAAAACCCTGATGGAATCCAGCAACTCGCCGCGTGGATAGCGTGCGTAGTGTGCCTGATACCCCGGGGAAGGCGTCATCGACGACTCCTCGCTTCTCTTCTCTTTTCTCGTGGATGCGGGTATAACTCTCTCGCCGGCCGCCGCGATCGGGCGAACGTCCAACGAATCGCTCGTACGCGGCCGTCGAAACGGCGCGCGCAAGCAGTTTGTCTTCGATAAAACGACCCTCAGCCAGGCGTGGTCCGGGAATTGTATCCGTGGACCGCAATGTGCGTTCGAAATGTCGATGTTCATGTGTCCTGCAGTTCACAAGTTGACGCGCAATTAGCTGCGTTCTTCATCGACCCACGAGCCAAGTGATCCACCGTTCAGGGTAATCGTTCCTTCGCGCACCAAGTACGCTCTATCAAGGAATAGACAACAATGTGCGTCTTCTTCGTTTTGGCCCTTCGATCAGCCTGGCCGCGCGTCCGAGCACGCGCGGACCGCCGCCCCTGTTACGGGGGCTACGGCACAATAATGGAGAGAGAGGGAGACGTCGGTTGTCGGCGCGGTGCGAAAACCAAGAGGTTGCGTCTCTCGCGAAGCGAGAGCCGGGGCGGAACTCTTTGAAAAACCATCGGGGTCGAAAATGACTAGCATATTCGACGAACCCTTCAGCGCGCGCGATCGCGCGCGCGCGCGGGACCGGAGGAAGAGCAGCGGCGAGAATCGTCGCACTCTCCACTCCTCGCCCGGCGCGCACGACGACGCGGCAGCATAGGTTACCACCGGTACGCGGCGCATTCGCGCGCACCGCAACGCGTCCGAATCGCGGAGATAGAGGCAGCGCGCGAGCGCGCCTCCGTAGTCTCCTTCTCACCGATCCTGATCCGCGAGCGGGCGCGCATATAGATGCACCTTCGCGCTCCTCCTGGATTCGCACAACGAGACCAACCGGCCGCGCTAGCCCCGGCTAATGGGCGCGCTGAGCGCGGTGGTCCGCGCAACGGGTCGTTCGAAGCGCGCGAGAGACAGAGAGTCGGAGAATCTCCGCAGGAAACGAGAGAGAGAGAATGCAAAGAGCGTAATA
>NC_091884.1:4293040-4305540 GCF_019399895.1 Cardiocondyla obscurior | reverse complement strand
ACACTCCGCGAGGAAGAGCCGTGCGCGTTTCGTGTGTCGTTAATGCCGCCGGAACTTTTCGAGCCGGTCGACGGACACGCTTTTCGTATTTATATATACCTTAACGGTATGAAAGATCAAATTTTGTTCTCATTCACCCATAACAGCGGCTTGTAAGGCCGCTTAGCCCTGACGCTAGACCGATCCGATCTGAGACGTCGTGGAGCACTGTTCGTTCAACGGTGCCAGCGGTGAGAACACCGAGGCACCGGTTGAAAATTATTTCGCTACGGCGTACAAGTAAGCGGGAACGGCGACATCGTCAAAGATCTCGCCGAAACCGACACTCTCGTATCCGTGGAGTTGATGTTCGGTAAGCGCAACGATACGTCCGCACGCTTGCTCGGAAGCGAGGGACGATCGCGCGTCCAACACGTAAGTGCGCGCCACATATGAGCCATTCGGTCTCTCGACACCGACTCGTGGCAATGCTGTGTCTTATAGTACCGAACCGGGCGGCCGGGCGGTCGGCGACGCACGGTCTAACGCACGGCGGTATATGGGCGAAACCTGCGAAATTTCGACGCCTCGAGGACTTAGCCGCTGCGTCGTACGTAGTTATTTACGCAAAAGTCCTCGAGCCTCGTGTTGCTTTCGGCAAGTAGTTACCCACGGACAGCTCGAACGGCAAAGTACTCGAGCTCCGTATCGTTTCGGCTCGGATTTACCAACGCCTTCGATTTTCGACTTTGGTGTCGAAACGATCGCCGAGAGCCCGGCGCACATTTGGCCGAATGTCGGCAACACGCCCGAACGATCTCAAAAAGAGAACCAAAGTTCTCGTAGTAAGCGCGAGGCTAAATTCTCTCAAAAAGCGTTCTAGTGCGAACGACACTTTTGTACGCACCGCAGTGCTTCGTCGAGCTCGGTTATACATACGCCGTAACGCTACGGTACGACCAGACCGAGAGCTCGCATGCATCGTGTTGTGCACGAGTCGCCGCAGCGACAACACCTCTTACAGTACCGAACCGAGCGGCCGGGCGGTCGGCGACGCACGGTCTAACGCACGGCGGTATATGGGCGCCGGCGGTGAAATTTCGACGCCGCGCGGACTTAGCCGCTGCGGCGCACGGTAGTTACCTCCGCGTCAAAGATCTCGAGCTCCGTGTTGTTTTACGGCTCGGAGGTACGTACGGACCGCACGAACGGCAGAGTCCTCGAGATACAAAATTTCTTCGTCAAGTATTCACCAATTCCTTCGCTATCCGGCCTCGAAACGATCGCCGAGAGCTTGGCGCACAATTGGCCGAATGTCGGCAAGACGCCCGAACGCTCTCGAAAAAGAGAACCGAAATTCTCGCACTCAGCGCAGTGCAAAACACTTTAAAATCTCTCGAGCGAAAGACACTTTCGTACGCACCGCAGTGCTTCGCCGAGCTCGGTTATACATACGCCGTAACGCTACGGTACGACCAGACCGAGAGCTCGCATGCATCGTGTTGTGCACGAGTCGCCTCAGCGACGACACCTCTTACAGTACCGAACCGAGCGGCCGGGCGGTCGGCGACGCACGGTCTAACGCACGGCGGTATATGGGCGCCGGCGGTGAAATTTCGACGCCGCGCGGACTTAGCCGCTGCGGCGCACGGTAGTTACCTCCGCGTCAAAGATCTCGAGCTCCGTGTTGTTTTACGGCTCGGAGGTACGTACGGACCGCACGAACGGCAGAGTCCTCGAGATACAAAATTTCTTCGTCAAGTATTCACCAATTCCTTCGCTATCCGGCCTCGAAACGATCGCCGAGAGCTTGGCGCACATTTGGCCGAATGTCGGCAAGACGCCCGAAAGATCTCAAAAAGAGAACCAAAGTTCTCGTAGTAAGCGCAAGCTAAATTCTTCAAAAAGCGTTCTAGTGCGAACGACACCTTTGTACGCACCGCAGTGCTTCGCCGAGCTCGGTTATACATACGCCGTAACGCTACGGTACGACCAGACCGAGAGCTCGCATGCACCGTGTTGTGCACGAGTCGCCGCAGCGACGACACCTCTTACAGTACCGAACCGAGCGGCCGGGCGGTCGGCGACGCACGGTCTAACGCACGGCGGTATATGGGCGCCGGCGGTGAAATTTCGACGCCGCGCGGACTTAGCCGCTGCGGCGCACGGTAGTTACCTCCGCGTCAAAGATCTCGAGCTCCGTGTTGTTTTACGGCTCGGAGGTACGTACGGACCGCACGAACGGCAGAGTCCTCGAGATACAAAATTTCTTCGTCACGTATTCACCAATTCCTTCGCTATCCGGCCTCGAAACGATCGCCGAGAGCTTGGCGCACATTTGGCCGAATGTCGGCAAGACGCCCGAAAGATCTCAAAAAGAGAACCAAAGTTCTCGTAGTAAGCGCGAAGCAAAACTCTTCAAAAAGCGTTCTAGTGCGAACGACACTTTTGTACGCACCGCAGTGCTTCGCCGAGCTCGGTTATACATACGCCGTAACGCTACGGTACGACCAGACCGAGAGCTCGCATGCATCGTGTTGTGCACGAGTCGCCGCAGCGACGACACCTCTTACAGTACCGAACCGAGCGGCCGGGCGGTCGGCGACGCACGGTCTAACGCACGGCGGTATATGGGCGCCGGCGGTGAAATTTCGACGCCGCGCGGACTTAGCCGCTGCGGCGCACGGTAGTTACCTCCGCGTCAAAGATCTCGAGCTCCGTGTTGTTTTACGGCTCGGAGGTACGTACGGACCGCACGAACGGCAGAGTCCTCGAGATACAAAATTTCTTCGTCACGTATTCACCAATTCCTTCGCTATCCGGCCTCGAAACGATCGCCGAGAGCTTGGCGCACATTTGGCCGAATGTCGGCAAGACGCCCGAAAGATCTCAAAAAGAGAACCAAAGTTCTCGTAGTAAGCGCGAAGCTAAATTTTCTCAAAAAGCGTTCTAGTGCGAACGACACTTTTGTACGCACCGCAGTGCTTCGCCGAGCTCGGTTATACATACGCCGTAACGCTACGGTACGACCAGACCGAGAGCTCGCATGCATCGTGTTGTGCACGAGTCGCCGCAGCGACGACACCTCTTACAGTACCGAACCGAGCGGCCGGGCGGTCGGCGACGCACGGTCTAACGCACGGCGGTATATGGGCGCCGGCGGTGAAATTTCGACGCCGCGCGGACTTAGCCGCTGCGGCGCACGGTAGTTACCTCCGCGTCAAAGATCTCGAGCTCCGTGTTGTTTTACGGCTCGGAGGTACGTACGGACCGCACGAACGGCAGAGTCCTCGAGATACAAAATTTCTTCGTCACGTATTCACCAATTCCTTCGCTATCCGGCCTCGAAACGATCGCCGAGAGCTTGGCGCACATTTGGCCGAATGTCGGCAAGACGCCCGAAAGATCTCAAAAAGAGAACCAAAGTTCTCGTAGTAAGCGCAAGCTAAATTCTTCAAAAAGCGTTCTAGTGCGAACGACACTTTTGTACGCACCGCAGTGCTTCGCCGAGCTCGGTTATACATACGCCGTAACGCTACGGTACGACCAGACCGAGAGCTCGCATGCATCGTGTTGTGCACGAGTCGCCGCAGCGACGACACCTCTTACAGTACCGAACCGAGCGGCCGGGCGGTCGGCGACGCACGGTCTAACGCACGGCGGTATATGGGCGCCGGCGGTGAAATTTCGACGCCGCGCGGACTTAGCCGCTGCGGCGCACGGTAGTTACCTCCGCGTCAAAGATCTCGAGCTCCGTGTTGTTTTACGGCTCGGAGGTACGTACGGACCGCACGAACGGCAGAGTCCTCGAGATACAAAATTTCTTCGTCACGTATTCACCAATTCCTTCGCTATCCGGCCTCGAAACGATCGCCGAGAGCTTGGCGCACATTTGGCCGAATGTCGGCAAGACGCCCGAAAGATCTCAAAAAGAGAACCAAAGTTCTCGTAGTAAGCGCGAAGCTAAATTCTTCAAAAAGCGTTCTAGTGCGAACGACACTTTTGTACGCACCGCAGTGCTTCGCCGAGCTCGGTTATACATACGCCGTAACGCTACGGTACGACCAGACCGAGAGCTCGCATGCACCGTGTTGTGCACGAGTCGCCGCAGCGACGACACCTCTTACAGTACCGAACCGAGCGGCCGGGCGGTCGGCGACGCACGGTCTAACGCACGGCGGTATATGGGCGCCGGCGGTGAAATTTCGACGCCGCGCGGACTTAGCCGCTGCGGCGCACGGTAGTTACCTCCGCGTCAAAGATCTCGAGCTCCGTGTTGTTTTACGGCTCGGAGGTACGTACGGACCGCACGAACGGCAGAGTCCTCGAGATACAAAATTTCTTCGTCACGTATTCACCAATTCCTTCGCTATCCGGCCTCGAAACGATCGCCGAGAGCTTGGCGCACATTTGGCCGAATGTCGGCAAGACGCCCGAAAGATCTCAAAAGAGAACCAAAGTTCTCGTAGTAAGCGCGAAGCTAAATTCTCTCAAAAGCGTTCTAGTGCGAACGACACTTTTGTACGCACCGCAGTGCTTCGCCGAGCTCGGTTATACATACGCCGTAACGCTACGGTACGACCAGACCGAGAGCTCGCATGCACCGTGTTGTGCACGAGTCGCCGCAGCGACGACACCTCTACAGTACCGAACCGAGCGGCCGGGCGGTCGGCGACGCACGGTCTAACGCACGGCGGTATATGGGCGCCGGCGGTGAAATTTCGACGCCGCGCGGACTTAGCCGCAGCGAAGTCCGCGAGCCTCGTGTTGCTTTTACCACGTAGTTACTTCCGAGCGGTCCGACCGTCAAAGTTCGCGAGCCTCGTGTTGCTTTCGGCTCGGAGTTACTTCCGCGCGGTCCGATCGGCAAAGTACGCGAGCCTCGTGTTGCTTTTACCACGTAGTTACTTCCGAGCGGTCCGACCGTCAAAGTCCGCGAGCCTCGTGTTGCTTTCGGCTCGGAGTTACTTCCGCGCGGTCCTAGCGGCAAAGTACGCGAGCCTCGTGTTGCTTTCGGCTCGGAGTTACTTCCGCGCGGTCCTAGCGGCAAAGTACGCGAGCCTCGTGTTGCTTTCGGCTCGGAGTTACTTCCGCGCGGTCCTAGCGGCAAAGTACGCGAGCCTCGTGTTGCTTTCGGCTCGGAGTTACTTCCGCGCGGTCCGATCGGCAAAGTACGCGAGCCTCGTGTTGCTTTCGGCTCGGAGTTACTTCCGCGCGGTCCGAGCGGCAAAGTACGCGAGCCTCGTGTTGCTTTCGGCTCGGAGTTACTTCCGCGCGGTCCGAGCGGCAAAGTACGCGAGCCTCGTGTTGCTTTCGGCTCGGAGTTACTTCCGCGCGGTCCTAGCGGCAAAGTACGCGAGCCTCGTGTTGCTTTCGGCTCGGAGTTACTTCCGCGCGGTCCTAGCGGCAAAGTACGCGAGCCTCGTGTTGCTTTCGGCTCGGAGTTACTTCCGCGCGGTCCGATCGGCAAAGTACGCGAGCCTCGTGTTGCTTTCGGCTCGGAGTTACTTCCGCGCGGTCCTAGCGGCAAAGTACGCGAGCCTCGTGTTGCTTTCGGCTCGGAGTTACTTCCGCGCGGTCCGATCGGCAAAGTACGCGAGCCTCGTGTTGCTTTCGGCTCGGAGTTACTTCCGCGCGGTCCGATCGGCAAAGTACGCGAGCCTCGTGTTGCTTTCGGCTCGTAGCTACTTTCGAGCGGTTCGGACAACAAAGTCCGCGAGCCCTGTGTTGCTACTGCTCGGGGCTGCTTCCGAACGTTTCGGGCAATCAACTTTTTGTTCTCCGTATTGTTTTTTAAGCTATCTTAGCTATTTTCTCGTAAAAGTTAAATTTTCGCGTTTTGTGCTGTTTTTCGAGCTCTCTGCTGGCGATCGTCTATGTTCTTAAATCTCGTGTTATTTTCTTGAGCTCTTCGTAATTTCGGCCGACGAGCGGCTAAGTTTACGAGTTTTGTGTTGCTTTCTGCACGTAGTTACTTCCGGGCGGTCCGACCGTCAAAGTACGCGAGCCTCGTGTTGCTTTCGGCTCGGAGTTACTTCCGCGCGGTCCTAGCGGCAAAGTACGCGAGCCTCGTGTTGCTTTCGGCTCGGAGTTACTTCCGCGCGGTCCGATCGGCAAAGTACGCGAGCCTCGTGTTGCTTTCGGCTCGGAGTTACTTCCGCGCGGTCCTAGCGGCAAAGTACGCGAGCCTCGTGTTGCTTTCGGCTCGGAGTTACTTCCGCGCGGTCCGAGCGGCAAAGTACGCGAGCCTCGTGTTGCTTTCGGCTCGGAGTTACTTCCGCGC
Organism: Cardiocondyla obscurior; assembly: GCF_019399895.1. Lineage (NCBI taxonomy): Eukaryota > Metazoa > Arthropoda > Insecta > Hymenoptera > Formicidae > Cardiocondyla > Cardiocondyla obscurior. The sequence continues at coordinate 4,299,278 of NC_091884.1, read as the reverse complement.
GGTCCTAGCGGCAAAGTACGCGAGCCTCGTGTTGCTTTCGGCTCGGAGTTACTTCCGCGCGGTCCTAGCGGCAAAGTACGCGAGCCTCGTGTTGCTTTCGGCTCGGAGTTACTTCCGCGCGGTCCTAGCGGCAAAGTACGCGAGCCTCGTGTTGCTTTCGGCTCGGAGTTACTTCCGCGCGGTCCTAGCGGCAAAGTACGCGAGCCTCGTGTTGCTTTCGGCTCGGAGTTACTTCCGCGCGGTCCGATCGGCAAAGTACGCGAGCCTCGTGTTGCTTTCGGCTCGGAGTTACTTCCGCGCGGTCCTAGCGGCAAAGTACGCGAGCCTCGTGTTGCTTTCGGCTCGGAGTTACTTCCGCGCGGTCCTAGCGGCAAAGTACGCGAGCCTCGTGTTGCTTTCGGCTCGGAGTTACTTCCGCGCGGTCCTAGCGGCAAAGTACGCGAGCCTCGTGTTGCTTTCGGCTCGGAGTTACTTCCGCGCGGTCCGATCGGCAAAGTACGCGAGCCTCGTGTTGCTTTCGGCTCGGAGTTACTTCCGCGCGGTCCTAGCGGCAAAGTACGCGAGCCTCGTGTTGCTTTCGGCTCGGAGTTACTTCCGCGCGGTCCGATCGGCAAAGTACGCGAGCCTCGTGTTGCTTTCGGCTCGGAGTTACTTCCGCGCGGTCCTAGCGGCAAAGTACGCGAGCCTCGTGTTGCTTTCGGCTCGGAGTTACTTCCGCGCGGTCCTAGCGGCAAAGTACGCGAGCCTCGTGTTGCTTTCGGCTCGGAGTTACTTCCGCGCGGTCCTAGCGGCAAAGTACGCGAGCCTCGTGTTGCTTTCGGCTCGGAGTTACTTCCGCGCGGTCCGATCGGCAAAGTACGCGAGCCTCGTGTTGCTTTCGGCTCGGAGTTACTTCCGCGCGGTCCTAGCGGCAAAGTACGCGAGCCTCGTGTTGCTTTCGGCTCGGAGTTACTTCCGCGCGGTCCTAGCGGCAAAGTACGCGAGCCTCGTGTTGCTTTCGGCTCGGAGTTACTTCCGCGCGGTCCGATCGGCAAAGTACGCGAGCCTCGTGTTGCTTTCGGCTCGGAGTTACTTCCGCGCGGTCCTAGCGGCAAAGTACGCGAGCCTCGTGTTGCTTTCGGCTCGGAGTTACTTCCGCGCGGTCCTAGCGACAAAGTACGCGAGCCTCGTGTTGCTTTCGGCTCGGAGTTACTTCCGCGCGGTCCGATCGGCAAAGTACGCGAGCCTCGTGTTGCTTTCGGCTCGGAGTTACTTCCGCGCGGTCCGATCGGCAAAGTACGCGAGCCTCGTGTTGCTTTCGGCTCGTAGCTACTTTCGAGCGGTTCGGACAACAAAGTCCGCGAGCCCTGTGTTGCTACTGCTCGGGGCTGCTTCCGAACGTTTCGGGCAATCAACTTTTTGTTCTCCGTATTGTTTTTTAAGCTATCTTAGCTATTTTCTCGTAAAAGTTAAATTTTCGCGTTTTGTGCTGTTTTTTCGAGCTCTCTGCTGGCGATCGTCTATGTTCTTAAATCTCGTGTTATTTTCTTGAGCTCTTCGTAATTTCGGCCGACGAGCGGCTAAGTTTACGAGTTTTGTGTTGCTTTCTGCACGTAGTTACTTCCGGGCGGTCCGACCGTCAAAGTACGCGAGCCTCGTGTTGCTTTCGGCTCGGAGTTACTTCCGCGCGGTCCTAGCGGCAAAGTACGCGAGCCTCGTGTTGCTTTCGGCTCGGAGTTACTTCCGCGCGGTCCGATCGGCAAAGTACGCGAGCCTCGTGTTGCTTTCGGCTCGGAGTTACTTCCGCGCGGTCCTAGCGGCAAAGTACGCGAGCCTCGTGTTGCTTTCGGCTCGGAGTTACTTCCGCGCGGTCCTAGCGGCAAAGTACGCGAGCCTCGTGTTGCTTTCGGCTCGGAGTTACTTCCGCGCGGTCCTAGCGGCAAAGTACGCGAGCCTCGTGTTGCTTTCGGCTCGGAGTTACTTCCGCGCGGTCCTAGCGGCAAAGTACGCGAGCCTCGTGTTGCTTTCGGCTCGGAGTTACTTCCGCGCGGTCCTAGCGGCAAAGTACGCGAGCCTCGTGTTGCTTTCGGCTCGGAGTTACTTCCGCGCGGTCCGATCGGCAAAGTACGCGAGCCTCGTGTTGCTTTCGGCTCGGAGTTACTTCCGCGCGGTCCTAGCGGCAAAGTACGCGAGCCTCGTGTTGCTTTCGGCTCGGAGTTACTTCCGCGCGGTCCTAGCGGCAAAGTACGCGAGCCTCGTGTTGCTTTCGGCTCGGAGTTACTTCCGCGCGGTCCTAGCGGCAAAGTACGCGAGCCTCGTGTTGCTTTCGGCTCGGAGTTACTTCCGCGCGGTCCTAGCGGCAAAGTACGCGAGCCTCGTGTTGCTTTCGGCTCGGAGTTACTTCCGCGCGGTCCTAGCGGCAAAGTACGCGAGCCTCGTGTTGCTTTCGGCTCGGAGTTACTTCCGCGCGGTCCTAGCGGCAAAGTACGCGAGCCTCGTGTTGCTTTCGGCTCGGAGTTACTTCCGCGCGGTCCGATCGGCAAAGTACGCGAGCCTCGTGTTGCTTTCGGCTCGGAGTTACTTCCGCGCGGTCCGATCGGCAAAGTACGCGAGCCTCGTGTTGCTTTCGGCTCGTAGCTACTTTCGAGCGGTTCGGACAACAAAGTCCGCGAGCCCTGTGTTGCTACTGCTCGGGGCTGCTTCCGAACGTTTCGGGCAATCAACTTTTTGTTCTCCGTATTGTTTTTTAAGCTATCTTAGCTATTTTCTCGTAAAAGTTAAATTTTCGCGTTTTGTGCTGTTTTTTCGAGCTCTCTGCTGGCGATCGTCTATGTTCTTAAATCTCGTGTTATTTTCTTGAGCTCTTCGTAATTTCGGCCGACGAGCGGCTAAGTTTACGAGTTTTGTGTTGCTTTCTGCACGTAGTTACTTCCGGGCGGTCCGACCGTCAAAGTACGCGAGCCTCGTGTTGCTTTCGGCTCGGAGTTACTTCCGCGCGGTCCTAGCGGCAAAGTACGCGAGCCTCGTGTTGCTTTCGGCTCGGAGTTACTTCCGCGCGGTCCGATCGGCAAAGTACGCGAGCCTCGTGTTGCTTTCGGCTCGGAGTTACTTCCGCGCGGTCCTAGCGGCAAAGTACGCGAGCCTCGTGTTGCTTTCGGCTCGGAGTTACTTCCGCGCGGTCCCAGCGGCAAAGTACGCGAGCCTCGTGTTGCTTTCGGCTCGGAGTTACTTCCGCGCGGTCCTAGCGGCAAAGTACGCGAGCCTCGTGTTGCTTTCGGCTCGGAGTTACTTCCGCGCGGTCCTAGCGGCAAAGTACGCGAGCCTCGTGTTGCTTTCGGCTCGGAGTTACTTCCGCGCGGTCCTAGCGGCAAAGTACGCGAGCCTCGTGTTGCTTTCGGCTCGGAGTTACTTCCGCGCGGTCCGATCGGCAAAGTACGCGAGCCTCGTGTTGCTTTCGGCTCGGAGTTACTTCCGCGCGGTCCTAGCGGCAAAGTACGCGAGCCTCGTGTTGCTTTCGGCTCGGAGTTACTTCCGCGCGGTCCTAGCGGCAAAGTACGCGAGCCTCGTGTTGCTTTCGGCTCGGAGTTACTTCCGCGCGGTCCTAGCGGCAAAGTACGCGAGCCTCGTGTTGCTTTCGGCTCGGAGTTACTTCCGCGCGGTTCTAGCGACAAAGTACGCGAGCCTCGTGTTGCTTTCGGCTCGGAGTTACTTCCGCGCGGTCCGATCGGCAAAGTCCGCGAGCCCTGTGTTGCTACTGCTCGGGGCTGCTTCCGAACGTTTCGGGCAATCAACTTTTTGTTCTCCGTATTGTTTTTTTAAGCTATCTTAGCTATTTTCTCGTAAAAGTTAAATTTTCGCGTTTTGTGCTGTTTTTTCGAGCTCTCTGCTGGCGATCGTCTATGTTCTTAAATCTCGTGTTATTTTCTTGAGCTCTTCGTAATTTCGGCCGACGAGCGGCTAAGTTTACGAGTTTTGTGTTGCTTTCTGCACGTAGTTACTTCCGGGCGGTCCGACCGTCAAAGTACGCGAGCCTCGTGTTGCTTTCGGCTCGGAGTTACTTCCGCGCGGTCCTAGCGGCAAAGTACGCGAGCCTCGTGTTGCTTTCGGCTCGGAGTTACTTCCGCGCGGTCCGATCGGCAAAGTACGCGAGCCTCGTGTTGCTTTCGGCTCGGAGTTACTTCCGCGCGGTCCTAGCGGCAAAGTACGCGAGCCTCGTGTTGCTTTCGGCTCGGAGTTACTTCCGCGCGGTCCCATCGGCAAAGTACGCGAGCCTCGTGTTGCTTTCGGCTCGGAGTTACTTCCGCGCGGTCCTAGCGGCAAAGTACGCGAGCCTCGTGTTGCTTTCGGCTCGGAGTTACTTCCGCGCGGTCCTAGCGGCAAAGTACGCGAGCCTCGTGTTGCTTTCGGCTCGGAGTTACTTCCGCGCGGTCCTAGCGGCAAAGTACGCGAGCCTCGTGTTGCTTTCGGCTCGGAGTTACTTCCGCGCGGTCCGATCGGCAAAGTACGCGAGCCTCGTGTTGCTTTCGGCTTGCAGTTACTTCCGCGCGGTCCTAGCGGCAAAGTACGCGAGCCTCGTGTTGCTTTCGGCTCGGAGTTACTTCCGCGCGGTCCTAGCGGCAAAGTACGCGAGCCTCGTGTTGCTTTCGGCTCGGAGTTACTTCCGCGCGGTCCTAGCGGCAAAGTACGCGAGCCTCGTGTTGCTTTCGGCTCGGAGTTACTTCCGCGCGGTCCTAGCGGCAAAGTACGCGAGCCTCGTGTTGCTTTCGGCTCGGAGTTACTTCCGCGCGGTCCTAGCGGCAAAGTACGCGAGCCTCGTGTTGCTTTCGGCTCGGAGTTACTTCCGCGCGGTCCTAGCCGCAAAGTACGCGAGCCTCGTGTTGCTTTCGGCTCGGAGTTACTTCCGCGCGGTCCGATCGGCAAAGTACGCGAGCCTCGTGTTGCTTTCGGCTCGGAGTTACTTCCGCGCGGTCCGATCGGCAAAGTACGCGAGCCTCGTGTTGCTTTCGGCTCGTAGCTACTTTCGAGCGGTTCGGACAACAAAGTCCGCGAGCCCTGTGTTGCTACTGCTCGGGGCTGCTTCCGAACGTTTCGGGCAATCAACTTTTTGTTCTCCGTATTGTTTTTTAAGCTATCTTAGCTATTTTCTCGTAAAAGTTAAATTTTCGCGTTTTGTGCTGTTTTTTCGAGCTCTCTGCTGGCGATCGTCTATGTTCTTAAATCTCGTGTTATTTTCTTGAGCTCTTCGTAATTTCGGCCGACGAGCGGCTAAGTTTACGAGTTTTGTGTTGCTTTCTGCACGTAGTTACTTCCGGGCGGTCCGACCGTCAAAGTACGCGAGCCTCGTGTTGCTTTCGGCTCGGAGTTACTTCCGCGCGGTCCTAGCGGCAAAGTACGCGAGCCTCGTGTTGCTTTCGGCTCGGAGTTACTTCCGCGCGGTCCTCGGCAAAGTACGCGAGCCTCGTGTTGCTTTCGGCTCGGAGTTACTTCCGCGCGGTCCTAGCGGCAAAGTACGCGAGCCTCGTGTTGCTTTCGGCTCGGAGTTACCCGCGCGGTCCTAGCGGCAAAGTACGCGAGCCTCGTGTTGCTTTCGGCTCGGAGTCCGCGCGGTCCTAGCGGCAAAGTACGCGAGCCTCGTGTTGCTTTCGGCTCGGAGTTACTTCCGCGCGGTCCTAGCGGCAAAGTACGCGAGCCTCGTGTTGCTTTCGGCTCGGAGTTACTTCCGCGCGGTCCTAGCGGCAAAGTACGCGAGCCTCGTGTTGCTTTCGGCTCGGAGTTACTTCCGCGCGGTCCGATCGGCAAAGTACGCGAGCCTCGTGTTGCTTTCGGCTCGGAGTTACTTCCGCGCGGTCCTAGCGGCAAAGTACGCGAGCCTCGTGTTGCTTTCGGCTCGGAGTTACTTCCGCGCGGTCCTAGCGGCAAAGTACGCGAGCCTCGTGTTGCTTTCGGCTCGGAGTTACTTCCGCGCGGTCCGAGCGGCAAAGTACGCGAGCCTCGTGTTGCTTTCGGCTCGGAGTTACTTCCGCGCGGTCCTAGCGGCAAAGTACGCGAGCCTCGTGTTGCTTTCGGCTCGGAGTTACTTCCGCGCGGTCCGATCGGCAAAGTACGCGAGCCTCGTGTTGCTTTCGGCTCGAGTTACTTTCGCGCGGTCCGACGGCAAAGTCCGCGAGCCTGTGTTGCTACTGCTCGGGGCTGCTTCCGAACGTTTCGGGCAATCAACTTTTTGTTCTCCGTATTGTTTTTTAAGCTATCTTAGCTATTT
>NC_091884.1:4285540-4288040 GCF_019399895.1 Cardiocondyla obscurior | reverse complement strand
CTGCCCACGGCCGCCCCACTTGCCGCTGACGGCAGAGTATAGGCTCGACGCTTCAGCGCCATCCATTTTCAGGGCTAGTTGCTTCGGCAGGTGAGTTGTTACACACTCCTTAGCGGATTCCGACTTCCATGGCCACCGTCCTGCTGTCTTAAGCAACCAACGCCTTTCATGGTGTCCCATGAGCGTCGAGTTGGGCGCCTTAACTCTGCGTTTGGTTCATCCCACAGCGCCAGTTCTGCTTACCAAAAATGGCCCACTTGGCACTCTGATCCGAGATGCTCGTGGCTTCATAGTTCAAGAAAGCCAGAGATCTCACCCATTTAAAGTTTGAGAATAGGTTGAGGTCGTTTCGGCCCCAAGGCCTCTAATCATTCGCTTTACCAGATGAGACTCGCGCGCGTTCCGTGCGGAACGGCCGAGTGCCAGCTATCCTGAGGGAAACTTCGGAGGGAACCAGCTACTAGATGGTTCGATTAGTCTTTCGCCCCTATACCCAGTTCCGACGATCGATTTGCACGTCAGAATCGCTACGGACCTCCATCAGGGTTTCCCCTGACTTCGTCCTGACCAGGCATAGTTCACCATCTTTCGGGTCCCAACGTGTACGCTCTGGGTGCGCCTCTTCTCGCAATGAGAACGAGACGCCCCGGGAGTGCGGAGCCGCATCGCGACGCGGCCCATCCTCCCTCGGTCGACAACCAGGGCCGACCTTCACTTTCATTACGCCTTTAGGTATCGCTGATCCCAATGACTCGCGTACATGTTAGACTCCTTGGTCCGTGTTTCAAGACGGGTCCTAAGAGTACCCAAAGCAGTAGCGTCGCCGACCGGTATCGGTCCCCGAGTTGCCCCGGGGAACGTTTGCAGGCCTGTCGAAGGTTAACCGTACGACCAACAGCGGGCCAGGACCGGTGACGGCGCTAGGTCCGTAAGCCTCCGTGTACCGTGGCGCGCGCTTGCGACGGCCTCGACGCACTCCCGCGTGTGTGAGCTGCGGCCTGATACCTTGCGTGTACCGCCGGGCAGCCGGCCGGGCGACCGAGGGTTTGACGGCGTGCCGTGTTACCGGCGACGCGTCAGACACCGCACCCGGGCCGTAGACCGACACCCAGCGGGTCGCGACGTTCTACTAGGGGAGAAGTGCACGACGACGAAAACGCCGGACATCGGCGCGCGGCAGCGTGCCCGCGCGCGAGCCGTGAGGCCCCGCGGGCATCGCCCACCGACGCGAAGCCAGCGTCGCTGACGATGAATCTCCCCGTTCGATCTTTTGGGTTTCTTAGGTTTACCCCTGAACGGTTTCACGTACTCTTGAACTCTCTCTTCAAAGTTCTTTTCAACTTTCCCTCACGGTACTTGTTCGCTATCGGTCTCGTGGTCGTATTTAGCCTTAGATGGAGTTTACCACCCACTTAGAGCTGCACTCTCAAGCAACCCGACTCTAAGGAGAGATCCTCCCGAGACGCGCACCGGTCGCTACGGGCCTGGCACCCTCTGCGGGTAAGTGGCCCCATTCAAGATGGACTTGGACGCGACGCGGCACCTCGGGATAAGCGGACCCTCCCAAACACCACATTTCCCTGCGGCGGAACCGCGGGATTCGGTGCTGGGCTCTTTCCTGTTCGCTCGCCGCTACTAAGGAAATCCTGGTTAGTTTCTTTTCCTCCGCTTAATAATATGCTTAAATTCAGCGGGTGATCTCGCCTGCTCTGAGGTCGTCAAAAGAAATTGTCGTGAGGCTGTACTATATATATATAATACGAAGAAGGCGAGACGACGACGACGACGACGCGAGAGAAAAGAGAAACGCAACGCGGCGAAACGCCGCGCGCGAGCGCTTGGTTAGACTACGCCGCGTGCCCCGGTCAAGAGCTGCTACCATACATAGCGCTTTCGTGGACTCGGGAACACGCGCGGTCGACCCGCGCGCGATCTCTCACCTCGCACACACTTTTGCTGCGCAGGGGGCGATCGGTGCACGCAAAATATTTGAAAGAAGAGACGAAGGGAAAATGAGAAAACGAACGAGGCATAGAGAACAACCGCGAGAGCGTGGTGGTCTTTCGTCGACGTTGCGTCAACCGCGCCGCGATCCGCGCGCCCGCGCGCGCCAACCAACCGACCACGACGACAACTGGCCAGCCAGCCCGACGCGAACGTCGGAGGCCGGTTTGCGCGTCGTGGTGGCGTCGGCAACGCGACTGCGGCGGCGGCCGGCAGCAGCTGCAGCGGCGACGACCACTCTCTCTCTCTATAATACGGTCAGGTTCTCTCGTATCTTTGCTTCGTCGTATATATCTCTAAAATCCCTCCTCTCGAGTTTCCTTTGCGTTGGCGGCGGTAAAGCGACGATATGCGCTCTGTGCAGAAGGAGAACGAGGAGGCGCGCGATTATCTCGCGGCCTCTATTCTCCTCTCCGATCTTCATTCGAAGAAGGAGAGGAAAACTCAAACTCGGTTCTCCGCGCTCCTTATGAACTACTTCTCCGTGGATCAGCCT